>NC_139695.1:26617737-26766654 GCF_964106915.1 Podarcis gaigeae
CGATGGCGATGGTAGAGCCCTGAAAGGACAATCTTGAAGAGGATTTTGTGGGTTTTCCTGCCTCCGAAGAGGAGGAAGGAGAGGCGTCAGAGGAAGAGGAATCGGACTGGGAGGGCCACCCCGCGGGAAGAGATCGGAGCGGGCGGGAAGCGGAGTTTGAATCCTCAGGGCGACAGCTCCTTCCGGGGATTCCCCGCATCGTCGGCTGAGGAAAAGGACGAAGTTGGGTCAAAAGGTCGGGCCGGGGGTGGAGGGGGTCCTGGGGGGGGGTGGATGTCAGTGAACTGACATCGGAGCCAGAAGTGGAGGCAGGGCTCCCAAGCGATGCCGGAGAAGGGCCAAGCAGGGAGAGAGGGGACTCAGCAGCTGGGGAAGGAAATCAGCGTAACACCAGGGATAAAGGGGGGCGGATGGGGGAATCGGAGAGAGGGCTCCAGGACTCTTCGCTGGAGACCAGCGGGGAGAGCACAGGTCCTCTGCTACCCACACCCACCCTGCGCAGAAGACTTCCGCGCAGGGAAAGTAGGCGGAGACTTGGCGTCAAAGAACTTCTTTGCTGGAAGAAGTTCAAGAAACGCCCACTGACGGATTCTGCTAGCGACTGAACAGCCACGAAGTGAAGGGCTGTCCAGCCAGGAAAGGTTTAACCAGGCTACCTAGCCAGGAGTGGCGGCAACCTACGCACGAGCAACCCCATATAACCATTAAACACAATATTAAGTGGGGAGGAGGAGGGTCAAGTGATATTGATAAGTTATGAGAAAATAAAAGATCACTTTTCTTGTTGACTAGATTACTTCCAGGTGAATGAAGTGTTCAGACAGGATAAGCAGATAGGTTTTGAAAAGGAGCCTTCAAGATTTGAAAGAGAACTACTGAATAGTAAAACCAAAATAATCGCAAAAATGTATAGACTTCTTTTAGACTACGAAGTAATCTAAGAGCAGAGCAGAGCAGAGCAGAGCAGAAGAGCAGAAGAGCAGAAGAGCAGAAGAGCAGAAGAGCAGAAGAGCAGAGCCAGAGCCAGAGCCAGAGCCAGAGCCAGAGCCAGAGCCAGAGCCAGAGCCAGAGCCAGAGCCAGAGCCAGAGCCAGAGCCAGAGCCAGAGCCAGAGCCAGAGCCAGAGCCAGAGCCAGAGCCAGAGCCAGAGCCAGAGCCAGAGCCAGAGCCAGAGCCAGAGCCAGAGCCAGAGCCAGAGCCAGAGCCAGAGCCAGAGCCAGAGCCAGAGCCAGAGCCAGAGCCAGAGCCAGAGCCAGAGCCAGAGCCAGAGCCAGAGCCAGAGCCAGAGCCAGAGCCAGAGCCAGAGCCAGAGCCAGAGCCAGAGCCAGAGCCAGAAATAGGGCTTGATACAAAGCCGGAGCGCAAAACATAGCTGCAGCCACAGCCTAGAGCCACAGCCTGAGTCTGCAACAGTACTTGATACAGTGCCGGAGCTGGAGCTGGAGCCAGAGCCAGAGACACAGCCAGAGCCAGAACAAAACCCTAATTCAGAACCAGAGCCTGAAAGAGAGCCAGAGCCAGAAACAGTGCTTGATAGAGTGCCAGAGCCTGAAACAGAGGCAGATACAGGGCTTGAAACAGCGTCGGAGACTGAGACAAAGCCCAATAAAGAGCAGAAGCCTGAGCCTGAGCCTGAAACAGTGCTTGATACAGTGCCAGAGCCTGAAACAGAACCAGAGCCACAGCTACAGCCATAGCGCCACAGCCTGAGTCTGCAACAGTGGTTGATACAGCGCCGGAGCCTGAAACAGAGACACAGCCTGAAACAGAACCTGAGCCTGGTTATTAGCATGGCAATTAAAGAAGAGAGAGGCAGAAAGGCTTATAAATAGAGTTAAGTGCGAAGGCAAAATAATAAACAACCCTAAAGAAATAGAGAAATGATTTCTCGAATTCTTTAGAGAAATCTATAAGGAAGGAATATAGGGACGCAGGTGGCGCTGTGGGTTAAAAGCCTCAGCGCCTAGGACTTGCCGATCGAAAGGTCGGCGGTTCGAATCCCTGCGGCGGGGTGCGCTCCCGGCTGCTCGGTCCCAGCGCCTGCCAACCTAGCAGTTCGAAAGCACCTCCGGGTGCAAGTAGATAAATAGGGACCGCTTACCAGCGGGAAGGTAAACGGTGTTTCCGTGTGCGGCTCTGGCTCGCCAGATGCAGCTTTGTCACGCTGGCCATGTGACCCGGAAGTGTCTCCGGACAGCGCTGGGCCCTGGCCTCTTAAGTGAGATGGGCGCACAACCCCAGAGTCTGTCAAGACTGGCCCGTACGGGCAGGGGTACCTTTACCTTTACCTTTATAAGGAAGGGAATGAAACAACAGAAGAAGTTAAAGAACATTTAGAACAGAACTGTCTTCCGAAACTTACTAAAGAACAAAAAGAACTGTTGAATGACCCTATCACATCGTACGAAATTCAAAGAGCAATTAAGGAAGCAAAGATAGGAATGCCACCAGGGCCAGATGGCCTACCGCCAATATATTATAAAAAATTGAGGACTTACTGTCTGACCCATTAAGAAGTATCTTAAAAGACGGAACCATGCCGGATTCTTGGAAAGACAGCCTTATTGCATTAATTCCAAAACAGGGAACGGACAATCTACTTATTAACAACAATAGGCCTATCGCACTTCTAAATAACGATTATAAATTATATGCAAATATTTTAGCCGAAAGATCAAAAAAAAATCTTCCAGATATATAATCTATATAATCTATATAATAATATATAATATATATAATATATAAAATAACCGCAAAAATCTATAGACTAAAATTCTTTTAGACTATGAAGTAATGGATGAGGAGGTTAAGGCTTCAATGATAAAGTGGGCCCAAGATGTGGGCCGTCCAATTATGCTAAAAGATGGGGAAAACTGATGAAATGTACATTTGAAATTTACAGCCAGCTATAATATAAGAGAGAACATGATGAAAATGGCTCATAGGTGGTACCTCACTCCTTCCAGATGATCAAGAAGAGATTAAGATTTTTTTGGGGGGGGGATATACGATGAATTAAAAAAGATGATGGGGATAACTTCGGACCTCGCCCCGCTTCTTGTGAACTGTTTCCAGGCTAGTGACCCAGGACCGGACTTTGACTACGCCAACGGTAACCTTCCCCCCGGGACCAGCAGTTTGCTCGCACCACACCCGCACTCCCCCTTCATTGGGGTGCGTTCGGGAAGAGCCAGAAGCCATGGCGACCAAACAGCTGCGCTGGTGGCATTGGCCCAGGAGAACCAAGCCTTGACTCACACAGTGCAGCAGCTCAGCAATGCGGTTACGGCACTTCAGCAGCGGTTGGACGCCCTACCGGCTCCTGGGGCCGACGCCCCAGCTCCTGGCAAGTACCCAGTGGCTTTGCCAGAGAAATTTGATGGGGCCCCGGCCAGCTTTCCCATGTTCCTTGCCCAGGCCAGGTTGTATATTCAGGGGCGAGCCCGGAACTTCCCTGACGACCGCACCAAGGTGCACTTTTTGATTAGTTTGTTAAAGGACCAGGCGGCCAAGTGGGCGTTGCCGCTGCTCAGACAAGACTCCCCCTTGCTGACAGACTATATGGGGTTTTGCAATCATTTGGAGGCCGCATTCGGCAACCCCCAGAAGGGGAGTCAAGCCAACCGGGCAATCAGGCGGTTGAAACAGGGCAAGTCCACTGTGGCTGCATACACCACGGAATTCCGGCTGCTGGCACAGGACTTGACCTGGAATGACTCTGCTCTTCGGGACCAGTATCTCGAGGGGCTTTCAGACGAGATACTGGACCAGCTGGCCACAATGGAACGCCCCACCACGCTATACACCCTCATTCAACGTAGTCTACAGATAGACGATCGGCTGGAGGACCGTCGTCAGGCCCGGGGCCACCGGCACTTCCAGTTCTCGGCGCCAGTTTCTACCAGCAGCTCCACGGCCACAGCCGAGTCATCGGAGGAGCCTATGCAGCTTGGGGCAGTGCGGCCACGCCTCTCCCCCGCGGAGAAGACGCGGCGTCGGGAGGGGAATCTATGTCTCTACTGTGGCGGAAGCGGACACTATGCCCGGTCCTGTCCTGAGAAACGCCAGCCACAGGGAAACCGCCAACCCCAGTAGCTGATGGCCCTGGCTACCTGGGGTCCCAAAGAGCGCAGAATGGGCCCGCACCAATGGAATTGCAACACCTTATGGTCCCGGTACGTCTATACCCTCCAGGTGGGCCCTGGATTCTTACCCATGCTCTGGTGGATTCAGGGGCAACCCGCTCCTATATGGACGCTGCTTTTGCTGCCCATCACCAGGTGTCGGGAAATTCAAGCCCTTCTCAGGAGAAGCTGGCAGCAGTCCCAGGCACCTGGCTTGATTCCCTGTTGACCTCCCTGGCTGCATTCCCCAGCAAGCGCAGGCAAGGTCTCGATCGGCGATTCTTCTCAAACGTGAGAAGAACACACCCCCTCTTCCCCTGGCAGGGGAAAGAGATAGACAGAAACGTATTTACATGCTTTTATTTCTGTCTTTGCAGCGTTACAAAAAACATGACTGCTCTCTCCATACTCCAACAGTGTTGAGACAAAACACTTCCTGTACTTCCTGTACAGCTCATATTACACTCTGAGGTAATTCCAGTGCTTCGCACTGTGAAATGACTGCCCCTCTGTTCCCACAGACAGTCCCAACATTCCCATCAAGTTTACTCTTCAAGCTAGGACTTTGCAGCAGCATTGCTTCATTATCGTAACATACTCCCCCATAAGAATCAAGGTGCGCTGCGAACATAGCTTGATCCAGAGAAGAAAACAAACAGTTGTTATACATATAACACTCCCCTGTTGTTTCAGTTCCACCCTTGGAACTGCCCTCCACTGGTTTCCCCAGCGTACCTCTCTGGTTGTCTGACTTCCAAGGAATGAGTGCATCTGCATTACCTTGGCTAGGGAATGTAGTGTTACGCTTAGCAACTCCCTGTTGTGTCTTTGTCTCTGACTTAGACACAGCTTCAACCTGTCTTGAGTTGTCAACAATAGTAACACATGCAACAGCTGAGTTAGCAAACTCTTTTGAATACCTCTTGGGTGGTACACCCTTTGTAACTCTCTCGGACCTGCGTATGAAGTGCTGATCCTCTCTGCTCACTGGTTCAGTCTCAGGACTCTTTGGAGAACCAGTTCCAATAGTAAACAGTGGTTCGTCCTCTACCTGTGAAGGTCTAGCCATTGTGTGAGATTTCTTCTCAATGACTGTGTCAACTGAGCTCCTTGAGCTATCACTGTCACTCTCAGTACCACTATAGTCAGTAAAATCATCATCATCATCTGAATTATCCTCAGTGGGAAATGTGTGAACAATTACTCTCTCCTGTTCAGGAGCACTCTCTATAAATTTTGTGAGAATCACCTGACCAGATTCAGACAAAATTACTCTGTAGAGACCCTTTTCATAACCCATAAAAATGCCTCTGGCATTCTTTACTCCACCTGGAGCTTCAGTCCTGACTTGAGACCCAAAAACCTTAAAATGGGCTACAGAAGGTTTTCTGTGAAATAGCTTTTCAAAAGGAGAACATCCCAAACCTTTTGAAACCTTTCTCAACCACAAGTAACAAAAACACAATAGCGATTCCGCCCAAAACTCATGTGGCAAATGTGAACTCAGCAATTGCGCCTTCATCCCATTTTGCAATTCTTTGTTCACTTGCACACAGACACTTTTTTTCCATGCTCCTGCAGAAACAGCAGTCTTGTGCCTTATCCCTTTCTTATCCAGGAAATCCTGAAAATCCTGTAAAAGAAAAACTGGCTTTTCATCTGTGAAAAGACAATCAATGTTAGCATCATGAACAGTTTTAACCTTGTCACAAAACTCTTTAAACCTTTCTAAGGCTTCTTGTGGTTTCTGCAATATGTATATCCATACATAATGAGTGAAATAATCCACACACACAAGATAATATCTTGCATTGCCTCTAGATGGGGCTAGAGGACCAATCACATCAGCATACACTCGCTGAAATGCACTGCTAACTTTGGTCGCCTTCCGGACGTCGTTCGCCATACCTGCAAGATAAATTATGTTAGATTCAGATGCATTACACTTTATGCAATCACTTTGATCAAAAGTCAACAAATACAGTCCATCTTTCTCTCTGGCGGAAAGATACAGCTCTCCATCTTTGAAGATTTTGCAGCTTTCTCTATCATAGGACAAAGTCAGTCCTTTCTTTGTGATCTGCGAAACACTCAGCAGATTGAACTTTAAATCAGGAACCAAATACACATTGTTAATAGTCAAGTTCAGACTTTCAAGATACACAGTTCCAAACCTGGTCGCTTCCAGCTCCTGGCCATTGGCCTGTTTCACAGCAAAGCTTTGCTTCTTAAACGTAGAAAACAGTCCTCGGTGCGACGTCATGTGTTGTGTCGCTCCAGTGTCCAAAACAAAAGTGTTTTCCACTTCTGGTGTGGCTTTTAGTGCCATCAAAGCCTTTGCAGGTTTCACCTGGGACTTGGTACGACTTTTGCCTGACGCCTCAGGCTTTGCAGAGCTCCCTTTAGCTCCTTTCTGTTGACGCGGCCTCTTACAGTTCCGCTGAAGATGCCCAGTCTGTCCACAATTGAAACAACGGACAACGTTCAAAGCAACAGCCTGTTCTTCACTTGCACTAGCAGTGGGGGTGTCAGAACTCCGAGCTTCTCTCCCCCTGTCTTTGACAACTATTGCAGCAAGTCTGTCTCTTTCATTGAGAATCACGGCACAAATTCTCTCCGCCGTTAGATCTCTGGCTGGTAGAGAACCCAGCTGACTTGCAACCGTTTTATAAGTCCGATTAAGGCTGTTAATAATCATGAAAGAGAATATCTCTTCCTGTAGAGGAAAATTGCGTTGCGCCATCTGCTGGCGTAAGAATTTCATCTCTGTCAGATGCTCTTGTACATCCCCATCAGGCGTTAGCCTAAGATTGGTCAGCTTTTCAAAATGCAGCAACGCTGAAGAACCAGCATCTCTTTGATGTATTCTACGCAGCGTTTGCCAAATCTCACGCGCGTATTCCAAATCCTGAATATGCACAAGTTGATCATCCGAGACACACAGAATTATGGCCGCCCTGGCTTTCACATTCTGTGAATTCCAACCTGGTGTTGGTGCAGGAGGGATGGGGTTATCAATCACCCCAAAAATCCTCTGATTCTGAAGCAGGGCTTTCATCTTTACAGACCATGAGGCATAATTGTCATTAGTCAGTGGAGGTGGGTAAGGTAAGCCTCCCCCCTTCTTGGTATCCACTTTGAATCCAAGTCTGAGCTCTCACTCTCGAGCCTTCTAAAATCCAATAGCTGGCTGTTTACTCTTTGCACCTGGCAGGTAAACGCAGGCTGCTTTGGAAAGTCCCTCCAAGAGCAGTGAGATTGGCAGACAAAACAAACGTTGTTTTTCTTGCCTCTTACAGTCCCAGCCTCACTTCCGTGTTGGCTAGTAACTTTCCACTTTTCAAGCTGAAAAGACTGACGTCTCGTTGCTTAGCAACTGGACATTCCAGGCTTTGAGCAGCAAACCGTTATCAGCCCCAAGAATGCCAGGAATGTGGCACTCTCCCAGTGCTGTTTCCTTATCCAAAAAACAGCTTTTGTGAACCAGAGAAGAATCAATCTGCGTTCACTCTTTTTCCCCATAAATCGGCATACCTTGGGGGTTCCGTTGCTCCTTGCTTATCAGCAAAAACGTCTGCTCAGGTGTTCAGCCGTTCGTTGTAGCCTCCATCCGCACGCTACCACAAACTCCTTTATCTCCCTGCAGAGGATGAAGTACGATCCATCAAGCTCTTTAGCTGCTTTCATGGATCGATGCCATCGGCTCGGTGCTACCATATGTCGGGAAATTCAAGCCCTTCTCAGGAGAAGCTGGCAGCAGTCCCAGGCACCTGGCTTGATTCCCTGTTGACCTCCCTGGCTGCATTCCCCAGCAAGCGCAGGCAAGGTCTCGATCGGCGATTCTTCTCAAACGTGAGAAGAACACACCCCCTCTCCCCCTGGCAAGGGAAAGAGATAGACAGAAATGTATTTACATGCTTTTATTTCTGTCTTTGCAGCGTTACAAAAAACATGACTGCTCTCTCCATACTCCAGCAGTGTTGAGACAAAACACTTCCTGTACTTCCTGTACAGCTCATATTACACTCTGAGGTAATTCCGGTGCTTCGCACTGTGAAATGACTGCCCCTCTGTTCCCACAGACAGTCCCATCATGTTTACTCTTCAAGCTAGGACTTTGCAGCAGCATTGCTTCATTATCGTAACATCAGGTGCCACTTCAGAACAAGCCAGAACCGGTACAGGTGGAGGCAATTGACGGACGGCTCCTGCATTTAGGTGCCATTACTCAGGAGACCCAGCCCTTGGTCCTGTGTCTCCAGCAGCACCGGGAGATGCGAACTTTGGACATTGCCTCCATGCCCCGGTTCCCCCTGGTGCTCGGGATGGACTGGCTGGAGGCTCACAATGTTCAGATTGACTGGGTCAAACGGACTGTGCACTTCCCAGACCCATGTTCCCATGCTCAGTCCGAGATGCTAGCAGCTGCGCCCACTGAGGAGGCTGCATCAACGCTCCCCGCCGGGTACCGGGACTATCACGACGTGTTCGAGGAACGGGGGGCAGACCAGCTGCCGCCGCATCGGTCTTTTGACTGCGGCATAGACCTCCAGCCCGGAGCGCCCCTGCCGGTGAGTCGCTTATACTCTCTAACAGAGCCAGAGCGCAAAGCTTTGCAGGACTTCCTGCGCAAGAACCTGGAGCGTGGTTTCATTAGGCCTTCTACCTCGCCCACCGCTGCACCAGTGCTCTTCGTTAAGAAGAAATGTGGGGAGCTTCGCCTTTGCCATGATTACCGGGCCCTGAACAAAATTACCATCCCAGACCGGTACCCCTTGTCCCTTATTTCGGAGTTGCTGGAGCGGGTGCAAGGGGCGCAGGTGTTCACCAAGCTAGACCTCCGGGGGGCCTACAATTTAATTCGGATCCGAGCCGGGGATGAGTGGAAGACAGCATTCGGGACCCGGTACGGGCATTTCGAATACCTGGTTATGCCCTTCGGATTGTGCAACGCGCCCGCTGTGTTCCAACGGTACATCAACCACGTGTTCCAGGACTTGCTAGACAAGTACGTGGTGGTGTCCTTGGATGACATTCTGGTTTTCTCCCGTGACCCGGCTCGCCATGAGGGTCATGTCCGGACCGTGCTGCAGCGCTTGCGGGAGCACCGCCTGTATGCGAAGCTCAGCAAGTGCGAGTTCCATCAGCGGTCAGTGGACTTCCTTGGTCACCGACTCTCTCCAGATGGGGTGCAGATGGATCCTGGGAAGGTGGCAGCGGTTCGGGATTGGGCAGCACCTCGGAACCGCAAGGACCTACAGCGATTCCTGGGGTTCGCCAACTAGTACCGAACCTTCATTGCAGATTATGCTCATTGCACCACCCCGTTGACCTGGCTACTGCGCCCCAAGATGCCGTTTTCCTGGGACAAGGAGGCAGAGGAGGCCTTTCAGGGGTTGAAGGCCTGTTTCCAGAGAGCGCCGATCTTGCAATATCCTGATCCCTCTCGACCCTTTGTGGTAGAGACCGATGCCTCCAGTACGGCTCTCGGTGCCGTCTTATCTCAGCAGTACGGACCTGATGTGCCACTCTTACCCTGCGCCTTCTATTCCCGCCAGCTCCTTCCAGCAGAGCGTAACTATACCGTGTGGGAGCGGGAACTACTGGCCATCAAGGTGGCCTTTGAGGTCTGGTGCCACCATCTTGAAGGGACACGACACCCGGTGGAGGTGAGAACCGACCACCAGAACCTGGAGTACCTCCAGACCACCCGCAAGCTGAACCAAAGGCAGATCCGGTGGGCGTTGTTCTTTTCCCGGTTCCAGTTCCGGATCCGCTACATCCCTAGCTCCCAAAACCAGAAGGCGGATGCCCTGTCCCGGAAACCTGAAGACAACGCAGACACGGTACAGCAAGCAGTACCCACCACAATCCTACCACCGGCTGCATTCCTGGCCACCCAGGAGGCTGAGCCACTGCAGGCTCGGGTGCTGGAACAGCAGCGGGTCGACGCTTGGGCCCAGGAACGACTCCGGGAACTGGCCAAAGGGTCATGCCCTCAGTATCCAGGGCTGGCCTTGCATCAGGGCCTTCTGCTGCACCACGGTCGCCTGTACATCCCGCCAGGGCCACTGCGGGCTGAGGTTCTCCGGATGACCCATGATGCCCCAGCAACGGGACACTTTGGGCGGTATCGGACCATCCATCTGGTAAGCCGTGAGGCTTGGTGGCCCTGCCTGAAGGCTGACGTGGCTCGCTACGTCGCTGGTTGTGATGTCTGCCGGCGGGCCAAGGGCCCTACCGGGCGACCCCCCGGCCTTCTTCAGCCGTTGCCAGTTCCACCACGTCCTTGGCACACGGTTTCTCTGGACTTTGTAGTGGACTTACCCCCGTCTCGTGGCTGTACCTGCCTTCTAGTTTTCTCCGACCATTTCACTAAGATGGTGCACTGTGCCCCCTGCCCATCCGTACCCTCAGCTAAGGAAACCGCTCAGCTGTACCTTCAGCATGTCTTCCCCCTGCATGGCCTACCTGAGCGTGTGGTGTCCGACCGGGGCGTTTAGTTCACATCCCGGTTCTGGCGAGCTTTGCACCAGACCCTTGGGACAGAGGTCTGTCTCTCATCAGCCTACCACCCACAGACCGATGGCCAGACGGAACGGGCGAACGCGGTGCTGGAGCAGTACCTCCGGTGTTACTGCAGCTACCAGCAGGATGACTGGGTCGACCACCTAGCATTGGCGGAGTTCGCCTACAACAACGCGGTGAATGCGTCCACCCAGCAGACCCCGTTCCAGGCCAGTTACGGTTATCATCCACGGCTGTTTCCGGATGTGCTGCCGGCATCCGCGGTCCCTGTGGTGACGGAGTGGCTACAGGAGCTCCAGTCCCAGCAACAGCTATTGATGGAGCAACTGCGCCAGGCCAAGGAGGCGTACAAGGCCCAGGCCGACCACCACCGCCAGGTGGGGCCGGAACTCCACGTCAGTGACCTGGTATGGCTCTCCACTCACCACCTCCACCCCTCTCGACCTTCGCGGAAGCTGGACGCCCATTTCACCGGCCCGTTTCCTATTGTGGACCAGGTCTCGCCTGTGGCATTCCGTCTCCGTTTGCCCACTATTTCCCTTAATTTTCATATTAACATTGGAAGTTTTATGTAAACAAATTAGGGAAGAAAAAGAAATAAAAGGGATTATGCTGGGAAATAGAAGTTACAAAATGAGGGCATTTGCTGACGATTTAATTATAACTACGGAGCAACCAAAACAGAGTTTAAGAAAGGCGTTGGAAATAATATATGGCTACGGTAAAGTTGCGGGGTTCAAAATGAATTTAAACAAGACAAAACTATTAGTTAAAAATATGTCGCCAAATGAAAAAAGCAGAATTAGAACAAATAATACGCATTAAAATCTACCCCCAAATCAAGTATTTAGGATTATGGATAACACCAAAGAATATTAACTTATATGAAGATAATTATACCAGTTGTTGGAAAGATATCAAAAGACAGTTGGAGACATGGACAAGGTTAAATTTATCATTCCTGGGCCGTATTTCGGTAATTAAAAAGATAGTTTTACCGAAGCTACTCTTTCTATTCCAAACGATTCCAATTACAGGAAAGACCAGCAGTATCAACAAGTGGCAAAAAGAAATTTCTAAATTTTTGTGGAAGGGTAAAAGACCAAGAGTAAAGCATAAGATATTAATAGATACTGTAGAAAGAGGTGGCTACGGGTTACCGGATTTGAAGCTATATTACGAAGCCTCATGTCTTCTCTGGTTGAAAGATTGGTATTTATTTAAAAAATTGGGATATTTTAGATCTAGAAGGTCATGACACCCGTTTTGGGTGGCATGGCTATCTTAATTATGGGAAAATAAAGACGCATAGGAGTTTTTCAAATCATATAATAAGAAATGCTATATATAAGTGTCAGGGAACTGCCATCGGAGCCAAGAGGAGAGGTAATGCTCTGAATCATCTGAGGAAGGGGATAGTTCCTTCCAGGGATTCCCCACATCACCGTCCAAGGAACGGACGGGGGGAGAGGAGGGCCCTGGGGGGAAGGTGGATGTCAGGGAACTGCCATCGGAGCCAAGAGGAGAGGTAAGGCTCCCCAATGATGCCGGAGAGGGAACTAGCAAGGAGAGAGGGAGAGCTTCCGCTGGGGAAGGAAATCAAGGTGACACCAGGAAGAAAGGGGAGGCTGAGAGTACTTCGGAGGGAAGGCTCCGAGACTCTTCCAGTGAGATCAGCGGGGAGAGCACAGGACCTCCGCTTGGCACGCCTACGCTGCGCAGAAAGCTTCCGCGCAGAGAAGCTAGGCGGAGACTTGGAGTCAAGGAATTTTTATGTTGGAAGAAATTCAGGAAACGCCCACTGACGGATTCTGCCAGTGACTGAGACAGCCGCGTTTTAAGGGCTGTCAAGCCAGGGGAAGGTTTAGCCATACAACCAGCTTGGAGCAGTTTGTGGCTTACGCACAAGCAACCCCAATTCCCATTACAATAAGGTATGGGGAAAATACAAAAGATATTTGGAACAGAAAACCCCAAGATGGAACTCTCCACTAGAAGCAATCGCTGTTAAAAAAAGGAACAACATCAAAGAGAACTGGATAACGTATAACACAATATTAAGGGGGGGGGAGGAGGGTCAAATAATATTGATAAGTTATGAGAAAATAAAAGATCACTTTTCTAGTTGGCTACATTACTTCCAGGTGAATGAAGTGTTCAGACAGGATAAGCAGATAGGTTTTGAAAAGGAGCCTTCAAGATTTGATAGAGAACTACTGAATAGTAAAACCAAAATAATCGCAAAAATCTATAGACTTCTTTTAGACTACGAAGTAATGGATGAGGAGGTTAAGGCTTCAATGATAAAGTGGGCCCAAGATGTGGGCCGTCCAATTATGCTAAAAGATGGGGAAAACTGATGGAATGTAAATTTGAAATTTACAGCCAGCTATAATATAAGAGAGAACATAATGGAAATGGCTCATAGGTGGTACCTCACTCTGAAACAGTCTGAAACAGTCCTTGCTTGATTGCCAGAGCCAGACGGAGACTCTGAATCAGTGCCAGAACCAAGCCCTCATTCAGAACCAGAGCCTGAGAAAGAGACAGAGCCAGAACCAGAGCAACAGCCAGAGTCTGAAACAGCCCTTGATAGAGAGTCAGAATCAGAGAATCAGAATCAGAGTCAGAACCAGATCTTCGGTAAAGACGTGGTCTGGTCTTAGCGCAACTGCTCCTCCCACCCGCAATAACAGAGATTGGGTGTTCCAATACATCCCCCCGTAGGGAACCTGCTCCAGCCATTCTGTTGGCTGAGGCCCCCTCCCAGGCAGCCCTGACCCTTTCCCCTTAAAAAGCAAAATACAAACTATACAATAACCTAAAAAAATAGTAAAAGAAAAACAAATTAAAAACAATTATGATAAACTTTAAATAATCCCCGCCCCAACTAAACATTTGTCCCACCCCAGAAAGAAAATAACAACAACAACAACAACAAACCACCGTTTGTTTGTTTTTTTATAATAATATTTTATTAAGTTTAAGGAATAGTAACAAGCAGAAAAAGGAAAAAACACATACGCAAAAATATAAAGTTACAAAATACAAAAAATACAGACATTTAACTTATAGAAAAAGAAAAGCAGAAAAAAACACTAAAAAGAAAAAACAAAAATCCCTCTTTTTAATTTCTCATCTTTGATTCACTTATTTTCCTGACTTCCTCACGTCTCCCTTTTTTGTATCCCTTTTGAAAATTAATTCAGCAAATTCATATCCAATTAATTTATCTATTATCAATCCAATCTTATTTTTAACCTTGTTGCTAGAACCCCTTCAGTTCATTTCAATGTCATCAACATTCAAAAATTTTGCAATATTTCTGTAAATAAATTTTAAATTTCCTCCAATCTTCTTCCACCAACTCTTCTCCCTGGTCTCGGATTCTGCCAGTCATTTCCACCATTTCCATGTAGTCCATTACTTGCATCTGCCATTCTTCCAGAGTGGGTAGGTCTTGTGTCTTCCAATGCTTTGCAATAAATATTCTTGCTGCTGCTGTAGCATACATAAAGAAAGTTCTATCCTTCTTTGGCACCAATTGGCCGGCTATGCCCAGGAGAAAGGCCTCTGGTTTCTTAGGGAAAGTGTATTTAAATACCTTTTTCAATTCATTATAGATCATCTCCCAGAAAACCTTAATCCTTGGGCACGTCCACCAAAGGTGAAAGAATGTACCTTCATTTTCTTTACATTTCCAGCATTTATTATCGGGCAAATGATAAATTTTTGCAAGCTTGACTGGGGTCATGTACCACCTGTACATCATTTTCATAATATTCTCTCTTAGGGCATTACATGCCGTAAATTTAATCCCGGTGGTCCACAACTTCTCCCAGTCAGCAAACATGATATTGTATCCTATATCTTGTGCCCATTTTATCATTGCAGATTTTACTGTTTCTTCCTCAGTGTTCCATTTCAGCAGCAAATTATACATCCTTGATACAATCTTAGCATTGGGTTCTAGCAATTCTGTCTCTAACTTTGATCTTTCCACCTGGAAACCCACTTTTTTGTCCTGGTTGTACACCTCTCTTATTTGAAAATAGTGTAACCAGTCTCGCACCTTCTCTTTAAGCTTCTCATAACTCTGCAATTTCAATTTGCGACAAACCACCGTTTGTGGTGCAACAGAGACACAGCCAGAGACAGAGCGAGACCCTGAATCAGTGCCATAACCAAGCCCTCATTCAGAACCAGAGCCTGAAAAAGAGCCACAGCCCAAACCAGAGCAACAGCCACAGCCTAGAGCCACAGCACTTGATACAGTGCCGGAGCTGGAGCTGGAGCCAGAGCCAGAGACACAGCCAGAGCCAGAGCCAGAACAAAACCCTAATTCAGAACCAGAGCCTGAAAGAGAGCAAGACCCTGAAATATAGCTGGGTCAGAGGCAGCGGAAGAGCCATCATGAGACCCTGAATCAGAGTCAGAACCAGATCTTCATTCAGAACCAGACCCTGAAACAGAGCCAGAGCCACAGCCAGAACCACAGACGGAGCCTAGAGCCACAGCCGAGATCCACAGCCTGAGTCTGAAATAGTGCTTGATAGAGTGCTGGATCCTGAAACAGAGACACTGTCTGAAACTGAGCCTGACGCTTAAACGTAGCCAGGGGCAGAGGGAGAGGCAGAGCCAGAACAAAACCCTACTTCAGAACCAGAGCCTGAAAGAGAGCCAGAGCCAGAAACAGTGCTTGATAGAGTGCCAGAGCCTGAAACAGAGGCAGAGGCAGATACAGGGCTTGAAACAACGTCGGAGCCTGAAACAGAGAGCCACATGTGGTGGACCTGTGAAAAGATTAAGATTTGGGGGGGGGGGATATACGATGAAATAAAAAAGATGATGGGGATAACTTTTACGAAAAAAACGGAGGCATTTCTATGAAGTATTTTAGATAAAGAGATCCCAACAAATCTAAGAGAGGTATTATTGTATGCAACCGCAGCAGCTCGTATACTTGTGGCCAAGGGATGGAAAGATCACGAGGCTCCAAAAATAACAGATTGGCAAATCAAATTACAGGAATTGGTGGAGACGGCTCAATTGACTAGCAAACTCAGAGGAATCTCAAAGCAAAAATTTGCAGAAAAATGGGATGGTTATACAAGATATGTTCAAAAATACAATAATAGTTTTGACTCCGTGCTAGCATTTGAGTGATAAAGGACCTAAAAGGAGGTGGACAACAATTAAGGATTTATTATGTTTTCAGAATGTATTGGAAAATTTATATAGAAAGGATTATTGTTTTGTGTACATTCCATTGTAAGAATGGAAACAGAGCCAGAGCCACAGCCACAGCCTAAGTCTGAAACAGTCCTTGATAGAGTGCCAGAGCCAGAGCCAGAGCCAGAGCCAGAGCCAGAGCCAGAGCCAGAGCCAGAGCCAGAAATAGGGCTTGATACAAAGCCGGAGCGCAAAACATAGCTGCAGCCACAGCCTAGAGCCACAGCCTGAGTCTGCAACAGTACTTGATACAGTGCCGGAGCTGGAGCTGGAGCCAGAGTCAGAGACACAGCCAGAGCCAGAACAAAACCCTAATTCAGAACGAGAGCCTGAAAGAGAGCCAGACCCTGAAACATAGCTGGGTCAGAGGCAGAGGAAGAGCCATCATGATACAGGGCTGGAGCACAAAACATAGCTGCAGCCACAGCCTAGAGCCACAGCCTGAGTCTGCAACAGTACTTGATACAGTGCCGGAGCTGGAGCCAGAGTCAGAGACACAGCCAGAGCCAGAGCCAGAACAAAACCCTAATTCAGAACCAGAGCCTGAAAGAGAGCCAGACCCTGAAACATAGCTGGGTCAGAGGAAGAGCCATCATGAGACCCTGAATCAGAGTCAGAACCAGATCTTCATTCAGAACCAGACCCTGAAAGAGAGCCAGAGCCACAGACAGAACCACAGACGGAGCCTAGAGCCACAGCCGAGATCCACAGCCACAGCCGAGATCCACAGCCTGAGTCTGAAATAGTGCTTGATAGAGTGCTGGATCCTGAAACAGAGACACTGTCTGAAACTGAGCCTGACGCTTAAACGTAGCCAGGGGCAGAGGGAGAGGCAGAGCCTGATACAGTGCTTGATACAGCGTAGGAGCCTGAAGAAGAGACACAGCCAGATCCAGAGACACAGCCAGAGCCAGAACAAAACCCTAATTCAGAACCAGAGCCTGAAAGAGAGCCAGAGCCAGAAACAGTGCTTGATAGAGTGCCAGAGCCTGAAACAGAGGCAGAGGCAGATACAGGGCTTGAAACAGCGTCAGAGCCTGAAACATAGAAACAGCGTGAAACAGAGACAAAGGCTGAGACACCAAAGACCAAAAGTTCATCGAAGACTGGGGAAAGTTTGTAGATTATCTGAAAAACATATGTGGCGTGAACACAACGCTAGTGGGATTTCAAGAGGCACTGTAAAAATGGAGAAGTATTGTTAATATGAAATAGTGGGAGAAGGGAAGTATAATGGCAATACGAAAGAAGGGAATGTGTAACCAAAGTTATAAATACGGATGATTGTCAGAGACGCTGAAGGAAGTTCAAAAAAGAAACAATTTGTTGTATTTTGGGTAAAATTGTATAACTGTTTGGAAAATCAATAAATTTATATATATATATATATATATATATATATATGATGTTGACGACACCTTTGTAATTTGGCCACACGGGAAGGAAAAACTGGATAGCTTCCTCACACATCTCAACAACTTACACCCCAAAATACAATTCACTATGGAAATAGAAGCCAACAACCAACTTCCCTTCCTTGACGTCCTAATCTACAAAAAACCTGATGGCTCCCTAGGACACACTATCTACCAGAAAAAAACACACACCAACCGCTACTTACATGCACAATCACACCACCACCCTGCACAAATAAACTCCGTAGCCAAGACTCTCATCTCCAGAACCAAACGCCTGGCTGACAAAGACCACTTGACAACTGAGTTACAGAATCTCTCAAATGTGTTAATTGCCAATGGATACCAGCAAAACAGGATTACGAAGCTAATCCAAAAGGAAACACCCCCCAAAAACCAAGACACAGAAGAAAACAATGGCATGGCCCTCCTTCCTTATATCAAGGGCACTACAGATAAAATTAGCAAAATCCTCCATAAACACAATATCAAAACAGCCTTT
The DNA here is from genome assembly GCF_964106915.1 of Podarcis gaigeae. NCBI lineage: Eukaryota > Metazoa > Chordata > Lepidosauria > Squamata > Lacertidae > Podarcis > Podarcis gaigeae. Next base: position 26,635,538 of record NC_139695.1, read on the forward strand.
TGCACCAACCAAAAAATAGCCAATATCCTCAGAAACCCCAAGGATAAAATCCAGTTGGAAAACCAAGGGATCTATGAAATACCCTGCAAAGTCTGCCCAGCCACGTACATTGGACAAACAAACAGACGAATAAATGCACGTATCGCAGAACACAAGAATGCCGTCAAAAAAGAAGAAAAAACTTCCTCTCTTTTCCAACACATGAAAGAAACAGGACACGAAATTAATTTTGCAGATTCCAAATTGCTCTTTAACACGGAACATCACCACAAGAGAATAATCATGGAAGCCATCGAGATAGAGAAACACCCTCACAACATGAACAAGCGTGACGACACATCCCGCTTGCCAGACATCTGGAAATTAGCCCTCCCCACAAAAACTGACACCAGATCCAGAGGCACACAGAACGCCAACACCAATCAACCACACCAGACCCAAACCCAGACCCTCTCCACAGATGAATTACTGACACCATCCAGTAGCCAATCCATGGTGGCACCTCCGGATGCTGCACCCCCCTGCAATCCCTACACAGATCTGGCTGACACAAGCCACAAAACCACAGCTCGCCCCTATACACGAAGCCAAGCCAAAACACAACTAAGTGCAATACAGCCATCTTCTCAGGAAAACTCTTCACAAAGTTCAAGAGGTCAAGACACAAAGACTTTAGCAACTAATCCACACCTAATGACCCACCTAAGTGGTACTCAGGATATCACTCAAGAAATCACTCAAGGTATCTCTCAAGTAATTAAGGAACAAAAGAAGAAAAGGCACACTAGCCTGGGAACTTCCTCTCTGCCCAGAACATTGGAGGCTAGACACCACACCCCCTCTACAGTATTTATAGGAACTCAAACATTGAGATCCCGCTCTGTTCCAGTAACAAGAAGCCGAAAGCACCAGCCTGAAGATGACGAGTGAGACCTCGTCGAAACGTCGCCTAGACACCCCAACTTTTACACGGGAAGACACCCGAGGACACCAAAACCTGCATTCCTGTACCCGTGAAAATCTACGAAAGCATATATATATATATATATATATATGAAATAGAGCTAGAATAAGACTTCCGGGTTTAGCGCCATCGGTAATGGCGGAATCCTTCTGACTAGGAGGGATTTGCCTCGGGGGAATCGGGTCTTGCAGCTACGGCGAAAGCGGAGACCCTTCCAAAACCACAGGCAGGCGAAGCCTGTGAGCGTGGGATTCAGCGGGCACCCTTTGCGCCCCCCAAATTCGTGGGGAACCTCGACTACGGGTTCCGGAGCGAAGCGGGTGAGCGGCGCGGTGCTGTGAATTGATTGCTTCTTCCCCGGAGTGAAGCCGCACAGCCGTTACCGGAGAGCGCTGACTTCTTCTTGTGAAAATTATAAAAGCAACTACCTGTGAGTAGGGGAAATTTGGAAGTATAAGAGAGACTTAATTTGACACCAAAGCGGGGAAGGTTTAAGCAGGAAGTCCGCCTTCCTCTTTTGTAAATAGATCAAAGCAAAGAGAAAACAAGCTAAAGCCTGGGAAAACTGACTGGAAAGGACTAAATTTCTAACACTAAAATATCGTAACACCCCCCCCCCCCAAGGAAGCAGGGGCAGGAGGGGGGAAGTTTTGGACCGTATATACCTGCAAGAGAGAGGGAAAAATCCTAAAATTCACCGCTCTAAACTTGGGAACGGCTGCCAATAGACAAAGACTGCCGTGCTTTGAACTGAGCTTTGACTGTGAACAGGGGACTTGCTGACAGTTAGTTCAGCAAGAGAGATACATTATGGCCAGTTTCCTCTGCTGCTGCTAAGAAAGAGGGAAAGTAACTGAAAAGTAACAAAAATTTGAACTGTTTATTTCTTTTCTTGCTTGAGTTTAAAAAGAGTTTTTCCTGGACTATTGCAACTTTTTCCCCCTAGAGGAAGATTCTGAAACTGTTAAACTGTTACCAGGGGAATTTTCCACTTGTAAAGACAAACTGCGTAGCTGGGATTGACCTTGGCCTCTCTATTGTTTAAGTGTTATGGCAGATGGGAGAGAAAAAGTAGATTCACAATTCCCAGACAAAACAACAAGGTCTGGGAAGAATTGGGCGCGAAGACAATCAGTTGCTGGCCTTCCCACTTCATCAGTGACTGTACCATCACAACCTAAACCTAGTGGAATGTCATCAGAAGATACTCTGGCGGCTGCATTGGCTAAGATTAATGAATCTTTGGAGAGACTTAATAAAAGGGCTGAAGAGACAAATAAGAGGGTCGAAGAGACAAAGGTGATAGTGGATGAGACAAAATCGAAGGTAGATGCAGCAACTACTAAAATTGATTTAAATACAGAAAGCTTAAATAGTTTGGGACAAAAGGTGAACACCAACACATAATCTATTCAGAAATTGCTGCAGGAATCAACTCTGACCCGACAGACCGCAGAGGAAGCCAAGAAGAAAGCTGATGCCGTGGAATTCAAGACAACTAGTTCAATTGGAAACAGAGAAAGTCCCAGATTTGGAGAGGCAAATTAAGGATCAGAAATTGACGCTTTCTATGATTGAACTCAAGGAAAAACAGACGAACTTAAGGATTAGAGCAGTACCTGAATTGGAGAAGGGCAGTTTGATAGACTTTTTGACACAGGAATTTGCAGAGTTTTGGAAGTCGGATTTGAAACAAGAAGACTTTAAAATCGTGAGGGCCTTCAGACTGGGAAGAGGAGGAAAGAAGATTAAAATAAGAGATTGTCTGATTACTCTCCGATCTAAGGAAGAGAGAGATAAAATCTTGGGTCTGCACTTTCAGACTCCTTTGACAATTCTGCAGTAAAGAGTGGAAATCTTTAAAGATATACCGAAACATCTTTTGGATCTTAGGTCCAACTTTGGAGATTTGGTTGCCCTTCTGAGAAGGAACAAAATTATCTTCAGGTGGGAATTCCCCCAAGGCCTATTCTTTAGCTTTAAAGGAAGGAAGATAAAAATAAGATCAGTTGAGGAAAAAGACAAGTTTTTGAGAGACCACGGAGAAGATCTGCAGAAAGAATTTGGAAAAGAGCCAGGAGTTTTGGACAGAAGCCCACCAAAAGGAGGGAAACCAACATCATTGTTAGAACTAAAACAACTACTAGGTGCTGAAGGAGGAGAAGCAAAGTAACTACATCATGGCACTGCAAGTATTAAGCTGGCATGTGAATGGACTTAACTCCCCGGAAAAGAGACGGAGAGTCTTTCATTTTTAAAAAAATGAACAATTGGACCTGATTTGTTTACAAGAAACACATGTGATAAGGCTACACAGGAAGATTCTAAGTAATAAAAGATTAGGACAAGAATTTATTTCATCATATAAAGTAAAGAAAAGAGGAGTAGTACTTTATGCAAAGGAGAGCCTATTACGGAAATTTTTATTTAAAGATGATCAAGGAAGATTTGTTGCAATTGAAATTCAATCACAGGGAGAGAAATTTTTGATATTAGGTATTTGTCAGGGGTTCAGGAGCAGAGACACAGGAGGGGGAGCAAATGGAGAGCGAGGAGGAGGAATCCGAGTGGGGTGGAGGCAGTGACAGTGGCCAGAGTCATTCCACGAGCCTCTCCAGCGAATCGGAAGATTCACAGAAGGGAGCGCCGATGGCCAGGGCAAGGGGGGCTCCAGGGGGCAAACCCCAGGAGGAAGGGGCCAGCGGGGACTCCCTGAGCAGCAGTTGGAAATCAGGACCAGCTTCCCCACCAGAGCGCAGTAGGGAGGGGAGGTCCCAGGAATCGGGACCAGTGTTCTCACCACCAGCGAGAGGAGATGAGTCAGGTTTTACCACGCCCACATCGGAGAGCGGGGAAACGGTCAGGAGGAAGGTTACCGGCTGGGCGCGCGCGCCAAGTTCAAATGTACAGGCGAGCGGCACAGCAGGGAGCCCGGATAGGGAGCCAGGTCCTAAAGCCCGGCGGAAGGAAGGGCAAGACTCAGGGGGGTCAGCATCAGAAGAGTCCAGGAAGGGGGAAACCCCAGGGGGCAGAAGGACCCAGAGGAGGAAGTAACAGCGCAGGAGGTGGAGCCGGGCTAGGATCTTGAACTGGTGCGGAAGGGATAGTGACTCAGAGGGGACTTCGCCGATCTAGAGTCAAGACGTAGGGCTGCGCGCTCTGGGGTTTGAAATGGAAACTAAACTTCAATAAAGACTTTTGTACATTACATCGACCGTGCGTTGGTCCTCTGTGAGCTGGGACCTAGAGGCAGTCCTGACAGTATTTATGCACCAAATGAGGGGAAATCGGAGTTTTTCAAGAAGCTACACGAGATTCTGATGGACTATTTGGACTATAATATGATTTTGATGGGAGATATGAATGGAGTAGTGTCCACTAATATGGATAAGGCACAGAGACAGGTAGTAACAAAAGATGGTAGACTACCAAAGATGTTTTTTGATATGACTGACAATATGGACATAGTTGACATTTGGAGAACTAAGAACCCCATGGGAATAGAAGGAACTTTCTATTCTGAGGCCAAAATGACATGGACAAGAATCGACCAAATTTGGCTAACTAGGGGGCTGGCCCCGAAGATTAGAAAAGTGGAAATTTGCCCTAAAACTTGCTCCGACCACGATGCGGTGAAGATGGAAATGAAACTAACACCAATTGGTTCCTTTAGATGGAGGATGAATGACACTTTGTTTAGGAATGAAGAAGTGACTAAAAAGGCTCAAAAGAACTTGAGAGACTATTTTGAGATAAATTTGAACACCACAGTTGAAAAAAGAGTAATCTGGGACGCAAGTAAAGCAGTCATGAGAGGGTTTTTGATACAGCAGAACGCAATTAAGAAGAAAACCCAAAATGAAAAAAAGGATAAAATTCTGGATAAAATAAAGGAAGGGGAAAAGAGACTGAGAGCAAAACCAAAATCACAGGAAATCCTGAAAGAGATAAAGTTATATCAAGTACAATACACGAAACTGATCAATCAGGAAATCAAATGGAAGATCAAACAGATGAGACAAAAGACATTTGAATCGGCAAATAAATGTGGGAAATTGTTGGCCTGGCAAATGAAAAAAAGACAAAAGCTTAATACTATTACCAATTTGGAAGTGGAGGGAAAGAATATACAGAATCCAGTGGAGATTCGGAAGTGCTTTCAGAAGTATTTTAAACATTTATATACACAAGAGACTCAGAAAGAAATTGACATTGACCGATTTTTGAAAACAAATGGATTACAAAAAATCTCTCAAGAAAATAAGCTAATGCTGAACTATAAAATAACAGACCAGGAGGTTGAAGGAGCCATTCAGAACATGCAATTGGGCAAATCCCCAGGGCCGGACGGCTTGACCTCAAGATATTACAGATCCTTGAAAGAATGGTTAGTACGGCCTTTAAATGATGTGTGCAATGAAATACTGGAAGGGAAAAAGGCACCAGAGTCGTGGAAGGAAGCATATATTACACTTATACCGAAAACGGAGTCTGAGAAGACACAGCTTAAGAACTACCGCCCTATATCATAGCTCAATGTGGATTACAAAACTTTCGCTGATATCATGGCTAAAAGGTTAAGAAAGATATTGGTAGAAGAAATCCATAAAGACCAAGCGGGCTTTCTCCCGGGGAGACACTTGTCTGACAATACGAGGAATATAATTAACATCTTAGAAAAATTACAAGTGAATATCAATACAAAAGCAGTTTTGATATTTGTGGACGCGGAGAAAGCCTTCGGCAATATTTCTTGGAGTTTTATGAAGAAAAATTTACAGGGAATGGGGGTAGGCCAAGGTTTTGAAAACGGTATAGGTGCAATTTATTCAGAACAAAAAGCTAAATTGATTGTGAATAACGTAGTTACAGAAGAGTTTAAGATTGAGAAAGGAACACGACAGGGGTGCCCAATCTCTCCATTGCTTTTTATATCGGTCCTGGAGGTTTTGCTAAATATGATTAGAAAGGACCAATTGGTTAAAGGTATACAAGTCGGAGCTAAACAGTACAAATTGAAAGCATTTGCGGATGATTTGGTATTGACATTACAGGAGCCAGAATCTAGTACTAAAAGAGTATTGGAATTGATTGAAGAATTTGGTCAGGTAGCAGGTTTTAAGTTGAATAACTTGAAAACTAAGGTCTTAGAGAAAAATCTAACACCGGTTGAGAGAGAGAGGTTTCAGAAAGAGACAGGATTAACATTGGTTAAGAAAGTGAAATACCTTGGGGTTAACATGACTGCTAAGAATGTGAACCTATTTAAAGATAATTATGAAAAATGTTGGACGGAAGTGAAAAAGGACTTAGAAATATGGTCAAATTTGAAGCTTTTATTGCTAGGCCGAATTGCAGCGATAAAAATGAATGTATTGCCAAGGATGTTGTTTCTGTTTCAAACATTGCAAATTTTGGACAAAATGGAATGTTTCAAGAAGTGGCAGAAAGATATTTCTAGATTTGTCTGGCAGGGCAAGAAGCCCCGAATAAAATTTAAAATACTAACTGATGCTGAAGAAAGGGGTGGTTTTGCCCTGCCAGACCTTAAACTATATTATGAGTCAGCCGCATTTTGTTGGCTGAAGGAATGGCTATTTCTTGAAAACACTGATGTATTGGATTTGGAAGGGTTTAATAATGTATTTGGTTGGCATGCATACTTGTGGTATGATAAAGTCAAAGCACATAAAGCGTTTAAAAACCATATTGTCAGGAAAGCTTTGTTTATTGTTTGGATAAGATACAAGGATCTGCTTGAAAACAAAACTCCAAGGTGGTTGTCACCAATGGAAGCAAAGGCTCTGAAAAAGCTCAATATGGAGGCCAATTGGCCGAAATATTGGGAGATATTGGAACAAGAAGGAGACAGGTTAAAGCTGCAGAGTTTTGAAAAATTAAAAAACAAAGTATGGGATTGGCTTCATTATTATCAAATAACGGAGGTTTATAATTTGGATAAGAAAATTGGGTTTCAGGTGGAGAAATCAAAATTGGAAACAGAATTGTTAGATCCTAAAACTAAGAATTTGTCAAGAATGTATAACTTGCTGTTGAAATGGAATACTCAGGATGAAACGGTGAAATCAGCTATGATTAAATGGGCTCAAGATGTTGGACATAACATTATGATGGCTGACTGGGAACAGTTATGGACCACAGGTATTAAGTTTACGGCATGTATTGCCTTAAGAGAGAATATAATGAAAATGGTGCCAAAGAAGGATAGAACCTTTTTTATGTATGCAACAACAGCAGCAAGAATACTCATCGCAAAGTATTGGAAGACACAAGATTTACCCAACCGGGAAGAATGGCAGATGAAAGTGATGGACTATAGGGAACTGGCGGAGATGACTGGCAGAATCCGAGACCAAGGTGAAGAGTTGGTGGAAGAAGATTGGAAAAAAATTAAAGTTTATCTACAGAAACATTGTAAAATTCAGGAATGTTAGAAGGATGTTGGAATGAAGTAATGTGGTATTAGCAGAAATGATACAAAAGATTAGGTAAAAATTGATTTTTTAACTGTTGAAAGATCAGAATGTAATATTATACTACATTAGGATAAACTATTAGGATAAAAACCAAGTTGGAAAGGATTTGCTGGAATACTTAAGTGAACTAGAGTACAAAAAAGGGAGGTGTGAGAAGGTCAGGGAAATAAGTTAATGAAAGACAAGACATGGAAATGTTTTTAACTGCTTTTATTTTTCTGTATTTTGTATCTTTTTTTCTTTTTTTCTTTTTTTCTTTCTCATTTTTGTAACTTTTTTGAAACTTTAATAAATATTTTTTAAAAAAATGAAATAGAGCTAGAATAAGTGCTAGAGCCAAAGACTGAGACAAAGCCTAATAAAGAGCAGAAGCCTGAGCCTGAGTGCCTGAAACAGTGCTTGATACAGTGCCAGAGCCTGAAACAGAACCAGAGCCACAGCTACAGCCATAGCGCCACAGCCTGAGTCTGCAACAGTGGTTGATACAGCGCCGGAGCCTGAAACAGAGACACAGCCTGAAACAGAACCTGAGCCTGGTTATTAGCATGGCAATTAAAGAAGAGAGAGGCAGAAAGGCTTATAAATAGAGTTAAGTGCGAAGGCAAAATAATAAACAACCCTAAAGAAAGAGAGAAACGATAAGGATAAATCTATAAGGAAGGAAATGAAACAAGAAGAAGTTAAAGAACATTTAGAACACAACTGTCTTCCGAAACTTACTAAAGAACAAAAAGAACTGTTGAATGCCCATATTACATCGTACGAAATTCAAAGAGCAATTAAGGAAGCAAAGATAGGAAAGCCACCAGGGCCAGACGGCCTACCGGCAATATATTATAAAAAAATTGAGGACTTACTGTCTGACCCATTAAGAAGTATCTTAAAAGACGGAACCATGCCGGATTCTTGGAAAGACAGCCTTATTGCATTAATTCCAAAACAGGGAATGGACAATCTTATTAACAACTATAGGCCTATCGCACTTCTAAATAACGATTATAAATTATATGCAAATATTTTAGCCGAAAGATCAAAAAAAGTCTTCCAGATGATGATACACAATGACCAAGCTGGCTTTTTGCCCGGGAGGCACATTTATAGCAACACTAGAAACATTATACACTTATTAGCGTATTTAGACTTAAGAATAGAAAAGAAGGCAGTCTTAATGGCTATAGATGCAGAAAAGGCTTTCGACAGGGTATTCTGGAAATTTCTGAAAGGTCTATTACACCATATGGATTTTGGTATACAGTACAGTATATAAAAGGGATTGAAGCAATAAAATCAAAACAAAAAGCTAAAATCATAATCAATGGAAATTTATCACAGGAGTGTGAAATCAGTAAAGGGGTCAGACAAGGTTGCCCACTATCCCCCTTAATTTTCATATTAACATTGGAAGTTTTATGTAAACAAATTGGGGAAGAAAAAGAAATAAAAGGGATTATGCTAGGAAATAGAAGTTACAAAATGAGGGCATTTGCTGATGATTTAATTATAACTACGCAGCAACCAAAACAGAGTTTAAGAAAGGCGTTGGAAATAATATATGGCTACGGTAAAGTTGCGGGGTTCAAAATGAATTTAAACAAGACAAAGCTATTAGTTAAAAATATGTCGCCAGATGAAAAAGCAGAATTAGAACAAATAATACGCATTAAAATCTACCCCCAAATCAAGTATTTAGGATTATGGATAACACCAAAGAATATTAACTTATATGAAGATAATTATACCAATTGTTGGAAAGATATCAAAAGACAGTTGGAGACATGGACAAGGTTAAATTTATCATTCCTGGGCCGTATTTCGGTAATTAAAATGATAGTTTTACCGAAGCTACTCTTTCTATTCCAAACGATTCCAATTACAGGAAAGACCAGCAGTATCAACAAGTGGCAAAAAGAAATTTCTAAATTTTTGTGGAAGGGTAAAAGACCAAGAGTAAAGCATAAGATATTAATAGATACTGTAGAAAGAGGTGGCTACGGGTTACCGGATTTGAAGCTATATTGCGAAGCCTCATGTCTTCTCCGGTTGAAAGATTGGTATTTATTTAAAAATTGGAATATTTTAGATCTAGAAGGTCATGACACCCGTTTTGGGTGGCATGGCTATCTTAATTATGGGAAAATAAAGACGCATAGGAGTTTTTCAAATCATATAATAAGAAATGCTATATATAAGGTATGGGGAAAATACAAAAGATATTTGGAACAGAAAACCCCAAGATGGAACTCTCCACTAGAAGCAATCGCTGTTAAAAAAAGGAACAACATCAAAGAGAACTGGATAACGTATAACACAATATTAAGGGGGGGGGAGGAGGGTCAACTAATATTGATAAGTTATGAGAAAATAAAAGATCACTTTTCTAGTTGGCTAGATTACTTCCAGGTGAATGAAGTGTTCAGACAGGATAAGCAGATAGGTTTTGAAAAGGAGCCTTCAAGATTTGAAAGAGAACTACTGAATTGTAAAACCAAATTAATTGCAAAAATCTATAGACTTCTTTTAGACTACGAAGTAATGGATGAGGAGGTTAAGGCTTCAATGATAAAGTGGGCCCAAGATGTGGGCCGTCCAATTATGCTAAAAGATGGGGAAAACTGATGGAATGGAAATTTGAAATTTACAGCCAGCTATAATATAAGAGAGAACATGATGAAAATGGCTCGTAGGTGGTACCTCACTCCTTCCAGATGATCAAGAATGTATAAAAATTTGGCGAATGCTTGTTGGAGATGTGGAGGAAGTAACGGTGACATGAGTATTTTAGATAAAGAGATCCCAAAAAATCTAAGAGAGGATTATTGTTTTGTGTACATTCCATTGTAAGAATGGAAACAGAGCCAGAGCCAGAGCCACAGCCTAAGTCTGAAACAGTCCTTGATAGAGTGCCAGAGCCAGAGCCAGAGCGAGACCCTGAATCAGGCCCAGAACCAAGCCCTCATTCAGAACCAGAGCCTGAGAAAGAGCCAGAGCCAGAACCAGAGCAACAGCCACAGCCTGAGTCTGAAACAGCCCTTGATAGAGAGCCAGAATCAGATAATCAGAATCAGCGTCAGAACCAGATCTTCGGTAAAGACGTGGTCTGGTCTTAGCGCAACTGCTCCTCCCACCAGCGATAACAGAGATTGGGTAGGGAACCTGCCCCAGCCATTCTGTTGGCTGAGGCCCCCTCCCAGGCAGCCCTGACCCTTTCCCCTTGAAAAGCAAAATACAAACTATACAATAACCAAAAAAAATAGTAAAAGAAAAACAAAGCAAGAAACAATTATGCTAAACCGCCCCAACTAAACATTTGTCCCACCCAAGAAAGAAACTAACAACAACAACAACCACCGTTTTTGGTGCAACAGAGACACAGCCAGAGACAGAGCGAGACCCTGAATCAGTGCCATAACCAAGCCCTCATTCAGAACCAGAGCCTGCCTGAAAAAGAGCCACAGCCCGAACCAGAGCAACAGCCACAGCCTAGAGCCACAGCCTGAGTCTGCAACAGTACTTGATACAGTGCCGGAGCCTGAAACAGAGACACAGCCTCAAACAGAGCCTGAGCCTGAAACAGAGGCAAAGCCACAGCCACAGCCTGAGTCTGAAACAGTCCTTGATAGAGTGCCAGAGCCAGAGCCAGAGCGAGACCCTGAATCAGAGCGAGACCCTGAATCAGAGCGAGACCCTGAATCAGAGTCAGGAGTCAGGAGTCAGGAGTCAGAGTCAGGAGTCAGAGCCAGGAGTCAGAGCCAGGAGCCAGAGCCAGGAGCCAGAGCCAGAGCCAGAGCCAGGTCAACCTTGTGTCGGAACCAGTGACCTTCCCAATGCCCAGAATTGATGACATTTTGACCAGGGTAAGGAAGGGGAAGGTTTTTACCAAGCTGGACCTTCGGGGGGAGTACAATTTGATAAGGATGAGGGAGGGGAATGAATGGAAAACCACCATGTTCACCCCTCTGGGGGCCTTTGAGTACTTAGTTATGCCCTTCGGATTACAATCAGGCTCGGCCTGCTTTCAAGCTTTCATGCACCACGTGTTGGGGTCCCTGCTGTACAAGAATTGCGTGGCTTTCCTAGATGACGTGTTAATCTACTCGGAGAACGAGGAGCAGCATGTTAAGGACGTCAGGGAAGTGCTGAAAAGGCTGCAGGAGCACCAGCTGTGGGTCAAACTGGAGAAATGCCAATTCCACGCCCGAGAGGTGGAGTTCCTGGGATACAGGTTGTCGGACAAAGGCTTAGCCATGGACCCAGGCAAGGTGCAGGCGGTGCTAGAATGGAAGACTCCCAAGAACCGGAAGGACGTGCAGAGGTTCCTGGGGTTTGGGAACTTCTATAGGAAGTTTATCAAGAACTTCGCCCACTTAACTGCACCCATCACCGATTGTCTCAGCAGCAAAAAGAAGTTTGAATGGACAGAAGAGGCACAGCAGTCCTTTGAAAGGCTAAAGAGGGCGTTCGCTTCGGAAGAGCAGCTCTTACACGTGGATCTGCAGAAGCCTATGAGGCTGGAGACCGACGCGTCAGACAGAGCGGTGGGGGCCGTACTGCTCCAGACGGGAAATCAGTCCGAGTGGAGGCCGTGCGCTTTTTTTTCAAGGAAGCTGAACAAGTCAGAACAGAACTACACGGTGTATGACCGGGAAGTGCTTGCAATTCATGAAGCTTTTCGACGCTGGATACATTTTCTAATAGGCGCGCAACACAAGATCCAGGTGTGCACGGACCATAAGAACCTGGAATATTGGAGGACTGCACGAGTCCTCAACCAAAGACAGGTGCGATGGGCACAGGAGTTTTCCAAGTTCTTTTTTGAAATTCGCTACGTGCCGGGGAAGGAAAACGTCAGAGCAGACGCCCTCTCCCGGAAACCGGAGTACTTGGAAGGAGAGGGAGCACCGGAACTACCACATGTGATACCGGAGGACCGATGGGTGTGTGGGGGAGTAGTGGTAGAGTGACGAGAACTAGCCGGGTTGACAAGGAATGACGAGTACGCCCAAACAAAAATCAGGGAGATCAGAGACGCAGAAGAAAATCAGGAGGGTTTTGAGGAAAAGGAAGGGGCACTGTACTATAGGGGAGCATTGTACATACCAGAAGGGGACTTGAGGAGAAGAGTACTCAAACAAATACATGACAACCCCACGGCGGGGCATTTTGGTCAACACAAAACCATGTTGCTTGTCACCAGGCAGTTCTGGTGTCCAAGGGTGAGGGAAGATGTGCGGGAATACGTACGGGGGTGCGAACGCTGCCAGCGGGCTAAAGGGGAGAAGGCAGCACCCGCAGGGTTACTGGAACCCTTACCCACCCCGGAAAGACCATGGGAGGTGGTATCCATAGATTTTATGACCGATTTACCCAAGTCCAGGGGGAAAACAGCAGTCATGGTGGTAGTTGACTTGTTGACCAAAATGTGCCATTTCATTGCTTGCTCGCATGCAGTGACGGCAGAGGAAACAGCTAGGCTGTTTGTAGATCACGTCTTCAGGTTGCATGGCACCCCCTTGAGGGTTTTGTCCGACAAAGGAAGGCAATTTACTTCCAGATTCTGGAGGAAGCTCGTGAGCCTGCTGGACGTCGAGGTGAGCTGCTCGACGGCCAGACACCCGGAGACCAACGGACAAGCAGAAAGAGCTAATAGCATACACTCCAACAGTACCTACGCTGCTACGTCAACGAAAGGGAGAACGATTGGGTGGAAAAACTAGCGCTGGCCGAATTTGCATACAATAACACTGAACATGAGTCCACGGGGATGAGTCCGTTCATGGCCAATTACGCGTGTCACCCCAGGGCCTTCCCAGGGGAGGGGGAGGGGAGGTGGAGTGTGCCGGCGGCCGAGCGGTTTGTGGAAGAAATGGAGGCTTTACACCAACAACTTAAGGTTAACCTGGAGAGGGCGAAGGAAGCATACAAGAGGCAGGCAGACAAGCACCACAGAGAAGGGGAGAGAATAAGGGTTGGGGACCGGGTGTGGTTGTCAACCCAAGGGCTACCATTCAAAGGGGGTTGTAAGAAATTACGGCCAAGGCGACTGGAACCTTTCGAGGTAACACAACAGGTGAATCCTGTGGCCTTTAGACTCAACTTGCCCACCAACATGAAACTGCACCCGGTGTTCCACAGGTCATTACTCTCACTGTACCGGGAAGGGAGGGAATTTCTGGGGCAAGAAAGAGAAATCCCCATGCACCCACAGGTGGAGGAAAGGGAACTCAGTGGTCAAGCCGCGGAAATTCTCGATTCAAGGTGGAGAGGTGAAGGAATTGGGTTTCCAAAACCCAAAAACTGACTGTGCAGGCAGTTTTTAAACTGCACCAAAATCCCCATTTCTCCTTAGCTGAAATGCATAAACTTCAGCCGTTGAGCAAATGCAAAACAAGAACACAGCTATCTCCCTTATCAGTTTGACGGCAAGACTGGCCTTGACTCTACCAGTAGAACAGACACAGACATATCTTATGTTCTGAACACAAATGATGCAGAGACCCAAGTCTGGGACTAACGCCAGAGCATGTTCTCGGAAGTAGTGACCTCTTGCTCCAAGATAGGAGTAGGAACAGGAATATCCTTTTATGGTCAGGAGTGCAGGAAGGAAGATCCCTTTATGGTTGAGAGTACCAGAGCAGGAACATATGTGATGTCAACCTGTGTACGTACGCCGACGTGGTTGGGCTCCTAGGGGAGGAGTGAGAGGGTGCCTGGAGGATATATAAACTGCATGAAACCTGTCATTTCTTTGTACTTGCTGTGGACTCACCACGCAGGTTCCTTCTGCTATCCGGAGAGCAGAATAAACTCTTTCTTTGAAACAACCTCGGTGTCATTTTGACTTCCTTCCTCCTGTCCCGGAGCAACGCAGACCCAATCGGTGAACTCCAATAAGGCTACATTTCTTGGTGCATTGGCCGGGAATCCGCCTTCTCTGAGGACAAGGACGAAGGACCGGGGCGTCACTGCTCAGCGAACAGCTCGGTCGGCGTTGGTGGCTCCAAGCGCGCACCCTACATTTTCTAGGGGGAGCCCCCCACCCCGTACCTGAGTGGAGACGCAGCAGAGACGGAAGAAAGACAGCAGCTGCACGGGAGAAGGGTACCCAGGGGAAAGGTAGGCTCCACAGCTTGTTTTGTGGGAGTCAGGGGTTTGATCAGCCCCACCCAGTAGGAGCAGTAAAGTGCCGCTGGGTTTAGCCAGTAGAGAGCAGTAGTGTGCCGCTGGTTTGCCGGTAGAAGAGCAGTAAAGTGCCACCGGTCTTGGGAAGTTTGTGGGTAAAGGGGATTGGGGAGGTGCATGGGGTTTGTATGTGTATGGGGGTTTGTATGTATGTGTATTTATTTTTGTATGGGGACACTCCAGTGAATGTTTTGAGTGGATGAGACATTGAGGCTCAGAGCCGCTGACGAAGCGAAGTGTGGTCCTTGTAAGGTGCGGTTCCTAGTGACGCGAGTCCGTCTAGGCCACTAACAGGACGCGGAGAAAGGTGACTGAGTGAGAAACAACGTTAGGTGGACGGAGTGTCCCAGAGGTTAAGGGAAAGAAAAAGAAAAAAAAGAAAAGAAAAGAAAAAGTAAACCGACCCCCTTGCAGTGTTTGTTCTTTTTGGACAATTGGAAATCTCAAGCTACAGTTGAAAAAAACCCTTTAAGCTCCTTTCTGTATTCTGGCAGTAACCAGCATAGGTGCGTCCAGTTGGCTTGTATTGTATTGCCAACACGTGGGGTCGGGGGGAAAAAAGAAAAAAAAAGATATGTGCTCTGCAGAGGCACCAGGAATAGAACCCTGCACGAAGGGGTTCTCAATTCTGCCACATTCACTGCGCTGCATGTTAGGGGATTGGGAAACAGACCTTAAAACACATAGAATCTTGCAGAGTACAAGTATAAAAAAGGATTATTTGGTCTTTAACTTTAAAAGTGACATGAGTTGCTCATGAGGTCAAATTTTGTGTTTTCATGTTGAAGGTGGGAAGGTTTCAATTACTAATACAATCATGTAATCATGTACTGGTTTCAGAATTTGAATGTCATCAATTCACTGTGCTTTGAGCTACCTGGTATCTTAATGTTTTTGTTAATAGGTTTGTTTCTTATTGACTCTGTTGCATAAGGTACCCTGGGTGATTTAGAAACCACTTGTTAAATGTTGATCAAAAGTAAAAATGTACAAATGTATGGGAAAAGGTAGTGTTGTCAAAAGGGATGGGGTTTTAACCCCCCCCCCCATCCCATGTTCAGACAGATGAGAAGAGAAGTAAGAGGGTTACGGGGACAAAGCAGTAAATCATCCCCTTCAGTGTCTGTGTTTAACACAGAAACAAAGACGCTATGCAGCCCTTGGTGGAGTCTGGAAACCAGGTTAAAATGGGGCCAGAGAACACTAAGGAAAATTACAAATTACCAAATATTGCATAGCAATATTTAAAATCAACCAAAATTGATTTTTGCACTACCTTTATATTTTTGAAATGCGTATAATATTTTTATTTGTAAAAGGGATGAACAATTGTATGCAGAAGGTGAAGTAGTGGTCTGTCGGAGAAGGCTCTTCTTTTGAAGAGAGGTGTATGCAGAAGGTGAAGTAGTGGTCTGGGCTGGAGAAGGTAGAGGGAAGTAGAAAAGGTGAGAGGTAGAGGGTAGAGAAGTGAGAATGTTGGAACAGGAGGAAAGTTGGGCAATGGGCTGTAAAGATGGTTGAGTGTTTATGCTGATGAGTATTAATGAAAGCAATATATTAAGATGCTATTATTGAGAGTTTACTAAATATAGTAAAAGCTGAATTGCATAAAGGTGGTGTGTGACCAGCGACACACTTAGTCAAAGTCTTGCATGTGCTGTTAAACAGCACTCAGATTATTGGTTGAGGTTTTCATGAGTAAAAACCAACTTTTAAAGAATTCTGAATTAAGAACTAAGAATATAATATATTATGGAACAGCCCTCTTTTTGGCTGGCTGGACAGCTAACCATCCATAAACTAACAGCAAGAGTAGGGACCTGGAATATTGTTTGTGCTCTTTTTAGTATGTCCCTCCCATGAAAGATACTCCTTGGATATCTATTAATTGAAAATTGAGATGGGCCTTTTTGATTTCTAAGTGTACATGCCAGAAGAGGTCTTAGGCAAAATAACTTTTATTTCCCTGTTCACATTTGACTGTGGAAAGTGTTCCAAAACAAACATCTTATATGAGAAAAGGAGATACTGAAGCTCTTCGTGTTGATTGAACCTCCAAAGTTTTCAAATGCATTAGTGACAGCAGACTTAAGATGTTGATAGACAAATACCTCGATGCTTATTGATACAGTTACCCAGTAGGTGATTCCTCCTAGGTTTCCCTTGGGTGAAAGGCAATATTGAACAAAGTTACCTTATGTATGGTTCCTTTGAAGGAAAAGTGATTTTTAATGTTTGCATGCAAATTGATGTATTAAAGTAAATGGAGAAAGTATGTACAATGAACTAATCACTGGTATGCTACTGAACCATGGTAAATAATTGGATGGAGGAAGAATTTTGTGTTCTGATTGTAACTGCACTTTTCCAGAACCATTTCTATCTGAAGTATGTAAGGTGTAAATGAACTTTTATATGAATGTATCAAAAGACTTTCAAGTTTATATTTGCGACCACCCAGAGGAAAAAGATATGAATTATCTGGGCATTAATTTTGAAATTTCCGAGTAATATCTGCCAGTTTCTGACGCCTGGTGGGGATTATATGCAACTCCAAGACATATTTTCTCTTGGAAAATTGTGCCTTTTATTGTTTAATAATATACAATCTTGCAGCAAGTGCAGAGAAGGTGGAACTTGGGTTTTCAAACCAAAATGCTAAGTAAAACAGAATGTTGTGAACACTGGCCCAACTGAATGCATTATAATTTGTATGTCTGAATTACATAAATGTGCAGAATTTTATTATTTTATTATGTGCAGAATTTTATTATTACCAAACATGGTTACACTGACGCAAATTCAGGCACACTCCAGTTTAATATTCTTGTAACTACTTGATAAGAATTCTGTGTGTGTGAATCCATGTAGGAAGAGTGTTGGGGTGAATAGCAAGTGTGTGTATTGAGAAACTGGGACCTTAATTCATAAAGCAAATAACACCAAGCAAGAGGCCCCACTGCCTGTATTCGTTCATTTGTGGTTTGTGCCTTTCTTTGTGGTTTCAAATATGGAAGTTATCAGGCACTTCTTATCAGGGCTGCTTGTATGCTGTCATAGCCTTCTACGTGGTGTTCTCTAAAATGTTCCTAGTGCTCTAGGTCAGATATTTAGTTTCACATTATGAAAAGGAACAAGCAGGAACCTTTCCCCTAAACAGTGTCTTGGTACCTGCTCTCTCAACCCCCCCCCCCGACCCCCCATCTGATATGTATATAGGATTGAATTGAATAGAAATGAAGAAAAAAGTTGGTGTTAAAAGTTGAGTTGCACCCTGTCAAACTGTTATCAGATGCTTTTTATAAGAAAATTGAGCCATACAGCAGGTGGAACTTAACCTATTGCTGTACCCTAATTTAACTGAAGCACTGTCCCAAGTCAATTAAGTACATGAATATGGATATCAAGGATTAAATTATTTGCAGATAAATAATAGATAATAATACAGAAAACTGGGAAGGACTGTCCTACAGTTTATTCAAAAGTTCAATCGACTTTCAAATGCAGCCAACATAAACACCCTTTCGCAGTAAATATTCTGCAGAAAGAATTTAAAACAGAAGCATATCTTAAAAGGCAAAGGAAGGGTAATCACGGTAATATGCTACCCTCCAAGAGGATCTCATTCTTTTGTGATTTAATTTCTGCTTGCAATTTGTGTGTATATGCTACAATCACATTTAACCCTGGAGAAGAGAGCCAGCATCTGGTATGCTTTTTTGTGTTTTTAAGCTTTCTGTTTGTGTGAATGATTTCAGATGCCAGATCATCACCTGTGTTACCTTGTTAATGTACTTCATCTTTGTGTCAGTGTCACACACACAAACAAGAGAGAGAGAGAGAGAGAGAGGATGAGAAGGGAAAATAATAATAATGATGATGTTGGGATTGAATAATTTAGAAAGGACTTAAGAAAAGGAGGTGAAGTGGACAAAAGGACAGTACAAAAGGGAGCTTCAGGATATAAGATCATATAGCGATAAAGTGGGTGTAGCGCCTTTGGTCCTGAGGGCAGCAGAGTACAGGGATGGGAATTGGCTGAAGAAACAGAAGGCATTAATGGGGTAATGGGGCCCTTTGGAGGTCCAGCAGTCCTTTGTTGGGATCAAATTGTCGTTTTGTGTGTGTGTTGAATATATGCTATATGGTGATTTGTGGACCTAGTAGGTATCTAAAGCCATTTGCACATGGCAAAGTATGTTTTTATCAAGGTAATTTTATCAAGGTAATTGTTAGACCCTGTTGATGACCAACCCATAGCCTATTTGTCTGAAAAATTAACCACTACGGAACAAGGTTTGCCTCCCTGCATGTGAGCAGTAGTGGCGGCTGCCACTGACTAAAAGAGAACTGACAGGTTCACCTTTGGACAAGAAACTACGTGCGTCACTCCTCATGCTGTGCCAGCATTGGTGGACATGAAAGGAACTTATTTTTCTATCCCAAGCAGAGATGATGAAGCGCCTAGCAGCTGACTTATATTGCCCATGCACCCACGGTTGCAGCTGCAAATTACTGAGACTCTTAACCTGGTTACCTATGGGAGAGGATGGGCCTCCAACACCTGACTGCATATATTACAGCAGGCCTGATTTGAAGGATGAAGCAAACCCCAGGCAGTATGAGATTGGACTGCTACGATTGATCTACACCAACCCCTTCGACTCACCATCTCTCGGTGCCCTACAGACATCGCCTCATGCTTCTCCTCACCGCATCGGCTCAGCGCCCACCAAACGACCACCCTGCTGGTGCCACCCCGGGAAACTGGCATCTCTACGCACAGCAAGAGAAAATTCCAGTGTGGACTAAAAGAGGACATTTTCTTTTCTTTCCCCTTGAATGAATATGTAGCTTTGTATATTGCTTTGTGGGAGGTACCCCAGGTATTAGAAGAAGGAAGGTATTAGGAAATAGATATATATCCCTGTGCCCAAATGATGCAGGTAGGGCTGAGGGGGGACATGGTTTTGGCCGGGATGGTGATCTTCTTATTTCTAGCCATCACCGCGCCCACACCACTTAAGGTAACCCAGCGGCTAATGAGAGAATGGGGTGCCCGCAACACGCAGAAATGGAAGCCTATTCTGCAAAACCGAACCAATTGCACGGTCTGCACCTGGAACCTCTCGCACTCTGTGACCTACAGATGCTTTGGGAGGAGTACCCCTCCTCCCTGTGCCTTGGAATGAGTCCTCAGCTACGGCCCCGATTTTGGGTTCTGCCGGATTTTGGGCTGCGTTAAATTTGACAGGAGGAGCCTGTTGCTTTAACATCTCTGACCATGGTGTAGCTATTCGACACCTGGCAACAGAAAGAGAGAAAGTAGCCCATGTTCCTGTTCTTTGACTGAGTGGCTTCCAAACCTTGGGTGGCTTAGAGGACTTGTAATGATGTTAATAGACTAATCTTGCTTCTTTTCTGCTCCTGTATACCCTGCTCAACGCAATGCCTGCAAAATATGATGCATAAACGATGTTACGAATGATTCGGCCCCAGATTACAGCACTGACACGAGAATACCGGCCAGTACCTTGGGACGAGCCGAAAGGCTGTCCAAAAGAAGAGTAGGGAATGAAGGAATGGGTTTCCAAAACCCAAAAACTGACTGTGCAGGCAGTTTTTAAACTGCACCAAAATCCCCATTTCTCCTTAGCTAAAATGCATAAACTTCAGCCGTTGAGCAAATGCAAAACAAGAACACAGCTATCTCCCTTATCAGTTTGACGGCAAGACTGGCCTTGACTCTACAAGTAGAACAGACACAGACATATCTTATGTTCTGAACACAAATGATGCAGAGACCCAAGTCTGGGACTAACGCCAGAGCATGTTCTCGGAAGTAGTAACCTCTTGCTCCAAGATAGGAGTAGGAACAGGAATATCCTTTTATGGTCAGGAGTGCAGGAAGGAAGATCCCTTTATGGTTGAGAGTACCAGAGCAGGAACATATGTGATGTCAACCTGTGTACGTACGCCGACGTGGTTGGGCTCCTAGGGGAGGAGTGAGAGGGTGCCTGGAGGATATATAAACTGCATGAAACCTGTCATTTCTTTGTACTTGCTGTGGACTCACCACGCAGGTTCCTTCTGCTATCCGGAGAGCAGAATAAACTCTTTCTTTGAAACAACCTCGGTGTCATTTTGACTTCCTTCCTCCTGTCCCGGAGCAACGCAGACCCAATCGGTGAACTCCAATAAGGCTACAGAGGGAGACGGGTGGAATATTTGGTGTCTTGGGAGGGGGTAAGAGAGTCTGTGTACTGGTCCAGTAAACGCTTCCGCTGCGCAACCAGCAACAGTTCTCTTTGCAGAGCATTAATTAAGTCCAGTGCAGAGATTCTTGTTGCAGTACAAGCTTCAGAGTCTCAGTAGCAAAGAAATAACGACACAGGGAAGCCTGTCTTTCCAAAGACAGGTTTATTGCAGACAGATAACAGAAACACCTCCGGAGCTTTCAGACATTTTTGCTTCACGCCCCACAGGCAGGGAAAACAAACATTCTTTATATACTGAGCAACTTAACAACTTAACGAGCTTGACTACTTAAAGTCACATGACATTGCTAACTTGCCAGCGTCTTAGGTTTCACACCCTAACAGGGGGAGCCCGAGTCGGAAAACAGAAGAGATCAAGGATGAGTATCTGCAGGAGGAGTTTCATCGCAGGTTCCCAAGGAAGCCGAAACCACTAGGGAGGTTCTGGGAGGAGCAATTTGGCACCACGGATGATGAAGAAGATTTTATGGGATTTCCAGCCTCCGAAGAGGAGGAAGGGGGGGGTATCCGAGGGAGAGGAATCCGACTGGGGAGATTGGGCAGCGGAAAGAGACAGCAGCAGGTGGAGAGCGGTGTTTGAATCATCTGAGGAAGGGGATAGTTCCTTCCAGGGATTCCCCGCATCACCGTCCAAGGAACGGACGGGGGGAGAGGAGGGCCCTGGGGGGGAGGTGGATGTCAGGGAACTGCCATTGGAGCCAAGAGGAGAGGTAAGGCTCCCCAATGATGCCGGAGAGGGAACTAGCAAGGAGAGAGGGAGAGCTTCCGCTGGGGAAGGAAATCAAGGTGACACCAGGAAGAAAGGGGAGGCTGAGAGTACTTCGGAGGGAAGGCTCCGAGACTCTTCCAGTGAGATCAGCGGGGAGAGCACAGGACCTCCGCTTGGCACGCCTACGCTGCACAGAAAGCTTCCGCGCAGAGACTAGGCGGACTTGGAGTCAAGGAATTTTTATGTTGGAAGAAATTCAGGAAACGCCCACTGACGGATTCTGCCAGTGACTGAGACAGCCGCGTTGTAAGGGCTGTCAAGCCAGGGAAAGGTTTAGCCATACAACCAGCTTGGAGCAGTATGTGGCTTACGCACAAGCAACCCCAATTCCCATTACAATAAGGTATGGGGAAAATACAAAAGATATTTGGAACAGAAAACCCCAAGATGGAACTCTCCACTAGAAGCAATCGCTGTTAAAAAAAGGAACAACATCAAAGAGAACTGGATAACGTATAACACAATATTAAGGGGGGAGGAGGAGGGTCAACTAATATTGATAAGTTATGAGAAAATAAAAGATCACTTTTCTAGTTGGCTAGATTACTTCCAGGTGAATGAAGTGTTCAGACAGGATAAGCAGATAGGTTTTGAAAAGGAGCTTTCAAGATTTGAAAGAGAACTACTGAATAGTAAAACCAAAATAATCGCAAAAATTTATAGACTTCTTTTAGACGACGAAGTAATGGATGAGGAAGTTAAGGCTTCAATGATAAAGTGGGCCCAAGATGTGGGCTGTCCAATTATGCTAAAAGATGGGGAAAACTGATGGAATGTAAATTTGAAATTTACAGCCAGCTATAATATAAGAGAGAACATGATGAAAATGGCTCCTTCCAGATAGAGAGCCAGAATCAGAGAATCAGAATCAGAGTCAGAACCAGATCATCGGTAAAGACGTGGTCTGGTCTTAGCGCAACTGCTCCTCCCACCCGCAATAACAGAGATTGGGTGTTCCAATACATCCCCCCGTAGGGAACCTGCCCCAGCCATTCTGTTGGCTGAGGCCCCCTCCCAGGCAGCCCTGACCCTTTCCCCTTAAAAAGCAAAATACAAACTATACAATAACCTAAAAAAATAGTAAAAGAAAAACAAAGCAAGAAACAATTATGCTAAACTTAAAATAATCCCCGCCCCAACTAAACATTTGTCCAGCCCCAGAAAGAAAATAGCAACAACAACAACAACAAACCACCGTTTGTGGTGCAACAGAGACACAGCCAGAGACAGAGCGAGACCCTGAATCAGTGCCATAACCAAGCCCTCATTCAGAACCAGAGCCTGAAAAAGAGCCAGCCTGAGTCTACAACAGTACTTGATACAGTGCCGGAGTCTGAAACAGAGACACAGCCTCAAACAGAGCCTGAGCCTGAAACAGAGGCAGAGCCACAGCCAGAGCCTGAGTCTGAAACAGTCCTTGATAGAGTGCCAGAGCCAGAGCCAGAGAGAGACCCTGAATCAGAGTCAGAGTGAGACCATGAGCCAGAGCCAGAGCCAGAGCCAGAAATAGGGCTTGATACAGGGCCGGAGCGCAAAACATAGCTGCAGCCACAGACTAGAGCCACAGCCTGAGTCTGCAACAGTACTTGATACAGTTCCGGAGCTGGAGCCGGAGCCAGAGCCAGAGACACAGCCAGAGCCAGAACAAAACCCTAATTCAGAACCAGAGCCTGAAAGAGAGCCAGACCCTGAAATATAGCTGGGTCAGAGGGAGAGGAGGAGCCATCATGAGACCCTGAATCAGAGTCAGAACCAGATCTTCATTCAGAACCAGACCCTGAAAGAGAGCCAGAGCCACAGACGGAGCCTAGAGCCACAGCCGAGATCCACAGCCTGAGTCTGAAATAGTGCTTGATAGACTGCTGGATCCTGAAACAGAGACACTGTCTGAAACTGAGCCTGACGCTTAAACGTAGCCAGGGGCAGAGGGAGAGGCAGAGCCTGATACAGTGCTTGATACAGCGTAGGAGCCTGAAGCAGAGACACAGCCAGATCCAGAGACACAGCCAGAGCCAGAACAAAACCCTAATTCAGAACCAGAGCCTGAAAGAGAGCCAGAGCCAGAAACAGAGGCAGAGGCAGATACAGGGCAGATACAGGGCTTGAAACAACCCCCAAGAAGTGCTTCCTCTGCCAACGGCCAGGACATTTTGCCAGGGTCTGCCCTCAAAGAAAGGCATGGCAAGGGATGGTGGGAGCCGCTGGCTGTGAGGAGGAGGGGGGAAAGGGGCAGGCGCAGGGAAACACCAACCCTTGGCTGCCACTCAGCGGGCACAGCAGCCAGGCCAGCAACCAATAGAAGTGCCCCAGCCAGACCCCCCCAAGGCAGCTATAGCCATAGAAGTGGTGCTAGAACTCCCAAATGGGCACCCAGTCAAGGTGAAGGCGCTGCTGGATTCAGGCAGCTCCTGCAATTTCTTCAACAAGGACTTCGCTCTGGAGCATCAACTCCACCTGCTGCCCCTAGATTTCCCCTTGCAAGTGACCACCATCGATGGCTCCGCCTCTTTTCAAGCTTTCATGCACCACGTGTTGGGGTCCCTACTGTACAAGAACTGCGTAGCCTTTTTGGACAACGTCTTAATCTATTCGGACAATGAGAAGCAACATGTCAGAGACCTCAGAGAAGTGCTAAAGAGACTGCAGAAGCACCAGTTGTGGGTCAAGCTGGAAAAATGCCAATTTCACGCCAGAGAAGTCGAGTTTCTGGGGTACAAGTTGTCAGACAGGGGCCTAGCTATGGACCCCAGCAAGGTGCAGGCGGTGCTGGAGTGGAAGACCCCCAAAAACCGGAAGGACGTGCAGAGGTGCCTAGGGTTCAGCAACTTCTACCGGAGCTTCATCAGGAACTTCGCCCACTTGACAGCGCCCATCACAGATTGTCTCAGTAGCAAAAAGAAGTTCGTCTGGACAGAAAGTGCCCAGCAATCCTTCGAAAGGCTGAAGAAGGCGTTCGCTTTGGAAGAGCAGCTCCTGCACGTGGATTTGCAGAAGCCAATGAGGCTGGAGACCGACGCGTCAGACCGGGCCATCGGAGCGGTACTGTTGCAGCCGGGGCCCCAGCAGAGTTGGAGGCCGTGCGCCTTTTTCTCGAGGAAGCTGAGCAAGTCGGAGCAAAACTACACGGTGTATGACCGCGAACTGCTTGCAATTTATGCAGCATTTCGACAATGGAGACATCTGCTAATAGGGGCGCAGCACAAGATCCAGGTGTGTACGGATCACAAGAACTTGGAATACTGGAGGACTGCGCGAGTACTCAACCAGAGACAGATTCGATGGGCACAGGAGTTCTCCAAGTTTTTCTTCGAGATCCGGTATGTGCCGGGGGAGGAGAACGTAAGAGCAGATGCTCTCTCCCGGAAGCCGGAGTACATGGAAGGAGAGGGACCGCCGGAAGTCAGACACGTGTTCCCCGAGAACCGATGGGTGTGTGGGGGAGTGTTGGTTGGGAAACGAGAACTAGCCGGGCTTACTAGAAACGACGAATTCGCTCAAACAAAAATCAGGGAACTCCGGAACGGAAGGGAAAACCAGGGAGGGTTTGAGGAAAAGGAAGGGGTACTGTACTACAAGGGAGCGCTGTATGTACCGGGGGAGACCTTGAGGGGAAAGGTACTCAAACAACTCCACGACAACCCAACAGCGGGACATTTTGGTCAACACAAAACCATGTTGCTTGTCACCAGGCAGTTCTGGTGGCCAAGGGTAAGGGAAGATGTACGGGAATATGTACGGGGGTGCGACCGCTGCCAGAGGGCAAAGGGGGAGAGGGCTGCACCCGCAGGGTTACTGGAACCCTTACCCACGCCGGGAACACCCTGGGAGGTGGTATCCATAGATTTTATGACAGATTTGCCCAAATCAAGGGGGAAGACAGCAGTCATGGTAGTAGTCGATCTGCTAACAAAAATGTGCCATTTCATAGCTTGCTCGCATGCGGTAACGGCAGAGGAAACAGCCAGGTTGTTTGTAGAGCACATCTTCAGGCTGCATGGGACTCCCTCGAGGGTCATCTCCGATCGCGGGAAACAATTTACTTCCCGGTTCTGGAGGAAGCTCATGGGCTTGCTACAGGTCGAGGTGGGCTTCCATGGGAATGAGCCCGTTCATGGCCAATTATGGGCGTCACCCCAGGGCCTTCCCGGGGAGGGGGGAGGAAGGGGGGAGCGTACCTGCGGCAGAGCAGTTTGTGGAAGAAATGGAGGCCTTGCACCAGCAACTTAAGATGAACTTGGAACGGGCCAAGGAAATTTACAAGAGGCAGGCAGACAAGCACCGTCAGGAAGGGGAGACCATAAGGGTGGGAGACCGGGTGTGGTTGTCAACCCAAGGGTTACCCTTTTAGGGAGGGTGTAAGAAGTTGCGGCCAAGGCGGCTGGGACGTTTTGAGGTAACACAGCAGGTGAACCCCGTGGCATTCAAGCTCAAGTTGCCTGACAGCATGAAAATACACCCGGTGTTCCATAGGTCCCTACTCTCACCGTACAGGGACGGGCGGGAATTCCCGGGGCGAGAGGGAGAAGTCACCACACACCCGCAGGTAGAGGAGAGGGAACACCACAACCAAGCCACGGAAATACTCGATTCAAGATGGTGAGGGCGCCAGGTGGAGTACTTGGTAGCTTGGGAGGGAGAACCCGAGTCAGAAAACACGTGGGTTCCAGCGGAGGCTATCAATGATGGGTATCTTGTGGAGGAGTTCCACAGCCTGTTCCCAGATAAACCTAAACCACTAGCGAGATTCTGGGAGGAGCAATTTGGAACCACAGATGATGAAGAGGATTTTGTGGGTTTTCCTGCCTCCGAAGAGGAGGGAGGAGAGGCGTCAGAGGAAGAGGAATCGGAATGGGAGGGCCACCCCGCGGGAAGAGATCAGAGCGGGTGGGAAGCGGAGTTTGAATCATCAGGGGATGGCGACAGCTCCTTCCGGGGATTCCCCGCATCGTCGGCTGAGGAAAAGGACGAAGTTGGGTCAAAAGGTCGGGCCGGGGGTGGAGGGGGTCCTGGGGGGGGTGGATGTCAGTGAACTGACATCGGAGCCAGAAGTGGAGGCAGGGCTCCCAAGCGATGCCGGAGAAGGGACAAGCAGGGAGAGAGGGGACTCAGCAGCTGGGGAAGGAAATCAGCGTAACACCAGGGATAAAGGGGGGCGGATGGGGGAATCAGAGAGAGGGCGCCAGGACTCTTCGCTGGAGACCAGCGGGGAGAGCACAGGTCCTCCGCTACCCACACCCACCCTGCGCAGAAGACATCCGCGCAGGGAAAGTAGGCGGAGATTTGGCGTCAAAGAACTTCTTTACTGGAAGAAGTTCAAGAAACGCCCACTGGCGGATTCTGCTAGCGACTGAACAGCCACGAAGTGAAGGGCTGTCCAGCCAGGAAAGGTTTAACCAGGCTACCTAGCCAGGAGTGGCGGCAACCTACGCACGAGCAACCCCATATAACCATTAAACAAAATATTAAGGGGGGAGGAGGAGGGTCAACTAATATTGATAAGTACATCCCCCCGTAGGGAACCCGCCCCAGCCATTCTGTTGGCTGCGGACCCCTCCCAGGCAGCCCTGACCCTTTCCCCTTAAAAAGCAAAATACAAACTATACAATAACCTAAAGAAATAGTAAAAGAAAAACAAAGCAAGAAACAATTATGCTAAACTTAAAATAATCCCGCCCCAACTAAACATTTGTCCCACCCCAGAAAGAAAATAGCAAGAACAACAACAACAAACCACCGTTTGAGGTGCAACTGAGACACAGCCAAAGACAGAGCGAGACCCTGAATCAGTGCCATAACCAAGCCGTCATTCAGAACCAGAGCCTGAAAAAGAGCCACAGCCCGAACCAGAGCAACAGCCACAGCCACAGCCTAGAGCCACAGCCTGAGTCTGCAACAGTACTTGATACAGTGCCGGAGCTGGAGCTGGAGCCAGAGACACAGCCAGAGCCAGAACAAAACCCTAATTCAGAACCAGAGCCTGAAAGAGAGCCAGACCCTGAAATATAGCTGGGTCAGAGGCAGAGGAAGAGCCATCATGAGACCCTGAATCAGAGTCAGAACCAGATCTTCATTCAGAACCAGACCCTGAAAGAGAGCCAGAGCCACAGACAGAGCCACAGACGGAGCCTAGAGCCACAGCCGAGATCCACAGCCACAGCCGAGATCCACAGCCTGCAACAGTACTTGATACATTGCCAGAGCCTGAAACGGAGACACAGCCTCAAACAGAGCCTGAGCCTGAAACAGAGGCAGAGCCACAGCCAGAGGCCGAGTCTGAAGCAGTCTTTGATAGAGTGCCAGAGCCAGAGCCAGAGCGAGACCCTGAATCAGAGTCAGAGTGAGACCATGAGCCTGAGCCTGAGCCTGAGCCTGAGCCAGAGCCAGAGCCTGAGCCAGAGCCAGAGCCAGAGCCAGAGCCAGAGCCAGAGCCAGAGCCAGAGCCAGAGCCAGAGCCAGAGCCAGAGCCAGAGCCAGAGCCAGAACAAAACCCTAATTCAGAACCAGAGCCTGAAAGAGAGCCAGAGCCAGAAACAGTGCTTGATAGAGTGCCAGAGCCTGAAACAGAGGCAGAGGCAGATACAGGGCTTGATACAGAGTCAGAGCCTGAAACAGAGAAACAGCGTGAAACAGAGACAAAGGCTGAGACACAGGCCGAGCCTGAACTAGAGCTAGAATAAGTGCTAGAGCCAAAGACTGAGACAAAGCCTAATAAAGAGCAGAAGCTTGAGGCTGAGCCTGAGCCTGAAACAGTGCTTGATACAGTGCCAGAGCCTGAAACAGAACCAGAGCCACAGCTACAGCCATAGCGCCACAGCCTGAGTCTGCAACAGTGGTTGATACAGCGCCGGAGCCTGAAACAGAGACACAGCCTGAAACAGAACCTGAGCCTGGTTATTAGCATAGCAATTAAAGAAGAGAGGAGCAGAAAGGCTTATCAATAGAGTTAAGTGCAAAGGCAAAATAATAAACAACCCTAAAGAAATAGAGAAACGATTTCTCGAATTCTTTAGAGAAGAAGGAAGGAAATGAAACAACAGAAGAAGTTAAAGAACATTTAGAACAGAACTGTCTTCTGAAACTTACTAAAGAACAAAAAGAACTGTTGAATGCCCCTATTCAGTGGCGTAGCATGGGGGTGCAGGGGGGGCCGGCTGCACAGGGCGCAACATCTGGGGGTTAGGGTTAGGGGGCGCAAATCCACGGGTTAGGGGGCGCAAATTACTTGCCTTGCCCCGGGTGCTGACAACCCACGCTACTCCACTGCCCCTATTACATCGTACGAAATTCAAAGAGCAATTAAGGAAGCAAAGATAGGAAATATAGGAAAGCCACCATGGCCAGATGGCCTACCGGTAATATATTATTAAAAAATTGAGGACTTACTGTCTAACCCATTAAGAAGTATCTTAAAAGACGGAACCATGCCGGATTCTTGGAAAGACAGCCTTATTGCATTAATTCCAAAACAGGGAACGGACAATCTACTTATTAACAACTATAGGCCTATCACACTTCTAAATAACGATTATAAATTATATGCAAATATTTTAGCCGAAAGATATATAATCTATATAATATATATAATAATATATAATTTTTATAATATATATAATATATAAAATAACCGCAAAAATCTATAGACTTCTTTTAGACTACGAAGTAATGGATGAGGAGGTTAAGGCTTCAATGATAAAGTGGGCCCAAGATGTGGGCCGTCCTATTTTGCTAAAAGATGGGGAAAACTGATGGAATGTACATTTGAAATTTACAGCCAGCTATAATATAAGAGAGAACGTGATGAAAATGGCTCATAGGTGGTACCTCACTCCTTCCAGATGATCAAGAAAAGATTACAGGAATTGGTGGAGACGGCTCAATTGACTAGCAAACTCAGAGGAATCTCAAAGCAAAAATTTGCAGGAAAATGGGATGGTTATACAAGATATGTTAAAAAATACAATAATAGTTTTGACTCCGTGCTAGCATTTGAGTGATAAAGGACCTAAAAGGACGTGGACAACAATTAAGGATTTATTATTTTTTCAGAATGTATTGGAAAATTTATATAGAAAGGATTATTGTTTTGTGTACATTCCATAAAATGTAAAAGAAAAACAAAGCAAGAAACAATTATGCTAAACTTAAAATAATCCCCGCCCCAACTAAACATTTGTCCCACCCCAGAAAGAAAATAACAACAACAACAAACCCAGTTTGAGGTGCAACAGAGACACAGCCAGGGACAGAGCGAGACCCTGAATCAGTGCCATAACCAAGCCCTCATTCAGAACCAGAGCCTGAAAAAGAGCCACAGCCCGAACCAGCGCAACAGCCACAGCCTAGAGCAGCAGCCTGATTCTGCAACAGTACTTGATACAGTCCCGGAGCCTGAAACAGGGACACAGCCTCAAACAGAGCCTGAGCCTGAAACAGAGGCAGAGCCACAGCCACAGCCACAGCCTGAGTCTGAAACAGTCCTTGATAGAGTGCCAGACCCTTTATCAAAGCCAGAGCCAGAGCCAGACCCAGAGCTTTCATGCACCACGTGTTGGGGTCCCTACTGTACAAGAACTGCGTAGCCTTTTTGGACAACGTCTTAATCTATTCGGACAATGAGAAGCAACATGTCAGAGACTTCAGAGAAGTGCTAAAGAGACTGCAGAAGCACCAGTTGTGGGTCAAGCTGGAAAAATGCCAATTTCACGCCAGAGAAGTCGAGTTTCTGGGGTACAAGTTGTCAGACAGGGGCCTAGCTATGGACCCCAGCAAGGTGCAGGCGGTGCTGGAGTGGAAGACCCCCAAAACCCGGAAGGACGTGCAGAGGTGCCTAGGGTTCAGCAACTTCTACCGGAAGTTCATCAGGAACTTCGCCCACTTGACAGCACCTATCACAGATTGTCTCAGTAGCAAAAGAAGTTCGTCTGGACAGAAAGTGCCCAGCAATCCTTCGAAAGGCTGAAGAAGGCGTTCGCTTTGGAAGAGCAGCTCCTGCACGTGGATTTGCAGAAGCCAATGAGGCTGGAGACCGACACGTCAGACCGGGCCATCGGAGCGGTACTGTTGCAGCCGGGGCCCCAGCAGAGCTGGAGGCCGTGCGCCTTTTTCTCGAGGAAGCTGAGCAAGTCGGAGCAAAACTACACGGTGTATGACCGCGAACTGCTTGCAATTTATGCAGCATTTCGACGATGGAGACATATGCTAATAGGGGCACAGCACAAGATCCAGGTGTGTACGGATCACAAGAACTTGGAATACTGGAGGACTGCGCGAGTACTCAACCAGAGACAGATTCGATGGGCACAGGAGTTCTCCAAGTTTTTCTTCGAGATCCGGTACATGCCGGGGGAGGAGAACGTAAGAGCAGATGCTCTCTCCCGGAAGCCGGAGTACATGGAAGGAGAGAGACCGCCGGAAGTCAGACACGTGTTCCCCGAGAACCGATGGGTGTGTGGGGGAGTGTTGGTTGGGAAACGAGAACTAGCTGGGCGTACTAGAAACGACGAATTCGCTCAAACAAAAATCAGGGAACTCCGGAAAGGAAGGGAAAACCAGGGAGGGTTTGAGGAAAAGGAAGGGGTACTGTACTACAAGGGAGCGCTGTACGTACCGGGGGAGACCTTGAGGGGAAGGGTACTCAAACAACTCCACGACAACCCAACAGCGGGACATTTTGGTCAACACAAAACCATGTTGCTTGTCACCAGGCAGTTCTGGTGGCCAAGGGTAAGGGAAGATGTACGGGAATATGTACGGGGGTGCGACCGCTGCCAGAGGGCAAAGGGGGAGAGGGCTGCACCCGCAGGGTTACTGGAACCCTTACCCACGCCGGGAAGACCCTGGGAGGTGGTATCCATAGATTTTATGACAGATTTGCCCAAATCAAGGGGGAAGACAGCAGTCATGGTAGTAGTCGATCTGCTAACAAAAATGTGCCATTTCATAGCTTGCTCGCATGCGGTAACGGCAGAGGAAACAGCCAGGTTGTTTGTAGATCACATCTTCAGGCTGCATGGGGCTCCCTCGAGGGTCACCTCCGATCGCGGGAAACAATTTACTTCCCGGTTCTGGAGGAAGCTCATGGGCTTGCTACAGGTCGAGGTGGTCTTCCACGGGAATGAGCCCGTTCATGGCCAATTATGGGTGTCACCCCAGGGCCTTCCCGGGGAGGGGGGAGGAAGGGGGGAGCGTACCTGCGGCAGAGCAGTTTGTGGAAGAAATGGAGACCTTGCATCAGCAACTTAAGATGAACTTGGAACGGGCCAAGGAAATTTACAAGAGGCAGGCAGACAAGCACCGTCGGGAAGGGGAGACCATAAGGGTGGGAGACCGGGTGTGGTTGTCAACCCAAGGGTTACCCTTTTAGGGGGGGTGTAAGAAGTTGCGGCCAAGGCGGCTGGGACGTTTTGAGGTAACACAGCAGGTGAACCCCGTGGCATTCAAGCTCAAGTTGCCTGACAGCATGAAAATACACCCGGTGTTCCATAGGTCCCTACTCTCACCGTACAGGGACGGGCGGGAATTCCCGGGGCGAGAGGGAGAAGTCACCACACACCCGCAGGTAGAGGAGAGGGAACACCACAACCAAGCCACGGAAATACTCGATTCAAGATGGTGAGGGCGCCAGGTGGAGTGCTTGGTAGCTTGGGAGGGAGAACCCGAGTCAGAAAACACGTGGGTTCCAGCGGAGGCTATCAATGATGGGTATCTTGCGGAGGAGTTCCACAGCCTGTTCCCAGATAAACCTAAACCACTAGCGAGATTCTGGGAGGAGCAATTTGGAACCACAGATGATGAAGAGGATTTTGTGGGTTTTCCTGCCTCCGAAGAGGAGGGAGGAGAGGCGTCAGAGGAAGAGGAATCGGACTGGGAGGGCCACCCCGCGGGAAGAGATCGGAGCGGGTGGGAAGCGGAGTT
The DNA here is from genome assembly GCF_964106915.1 of Podarcis gaigeae. Classification (NCBI taxonomy): domain Eukaryota; kingdom Metazoa; phylum Chordata; class Lepidosauria; order Squamata; family Lacertidae; genus Podarcis; species Podarcis gaigeae. The sequence goes on from NC_139695.1 coordinate 26,668,139, forward strand.
TGAATCATCAGGGGATGGCGACAGCTCCTTCCGGGGATTCCCCGCAACGACGGCTGAAGAAAAGGACGTAGTTGGGTCAAAAGGTCGGGCCGGGGGTGGGGCAGGTCCTGGGGAGGGTGGATGTCAGTGAACTGACATCGGAGCCAGAAGTGGAGGCAGGGAAGAAGAGAGGAGCAGAAAGGCTTATCAATAGAGTTAAGTGCGAAGGCAAAATAATAAACAACCCTAAAGAAATAGAGAAACGATTTCCCGAATTCTTTAGAGAAGAAGGAAGGAAATGAAACAACAGAAGAAGTTAAAGAACATTTAGAACAGAACTGTCTTCCGAAACTTACTAAAGAACAAAAAGAACTGTTGAATGCCCCTATTCAGTGGCGTAGCGTAGGGGTGCAGGGGGGGCCGGCCGCACAGGGCGCAACATCTGGGGGTTAGGGTTAGGGGGCGCAAATCCACGGGTTAGGGGGCGCAAATTACTTGCCTTGCCCGGGTGCTGACAACCCACGCTACGCCACTGCCCCTATTACATCGTACGAAATTCAAAGAGCAATTGTGATGGCCTGGGATTCCGATTCAGAGGCTGAACCAGAGGAATCCCAGCCTGCACAGGAGTCCCCGCCTCCAGGGCCGGCTGAATTGGGGCAGGGCTTGGATTCTGAAGCACCTGCACCTGTGTTAGATCCTCAGGAGCAGGCATCAGGTGATCCCTCTCTGGCTCCAGGAGTGGTTGAGGACTCAGTGCCTGCAGGTGAGTCTCCCCCTGGGCCCAGTAACCCTTTAGCCTCTCCTGATCTGCAGAGACTCAGGGCAGAGAGGCGAAGGGAACTGGTTGCTCCCAGGAGGAGTGCTCGCCTTAAGGCCAAGAGAGGCGGGTCTCCTGGGGGCCGGGACCGCCCCTAGCCTCAGAATAGATAAAGGCTAGTCGGCCCGGTCCCAGGTAGTGGGAGCAACATCATTGTTGAGTTCCTGTTCCTGCCCGGACCCAGACCTGACTCTCCAGTGCTCCTGTTCCCCGCCCAGCTTCCTGTTTCGGACCTCGCCCCGCTCCTTGTGGACTGATTTCCAGGCTATTGACTCAGGACCGGACTTTGACTACGCCTATGGTAACCTGCCCCCCGGGATCAGCACAGTTTGCTCCCACCAGTCCGTACTCCCCCTTCGTTGGGGTGCGTTCGGGAAAAGCCAGAAGCCATGGCCGACCAAGCAGCTGCCCTGGTGGCATTGGCCCAGGAGAACCAGGCCTTGACCCACACCGTGCAGCAGCTCAGCGATGTGGTCACGGCACTTCAGCAGCGGTTGGACGCCCTACCGGCTCCTGGGGCCGACGCCCCGGCTCCTGGCAAGTACCCAGTGGCTTTGCCAGAGAAATTTGATGGGGACCCGGCCAGCTTCCCCATGTTCCTTGCCCAGGCCAAGTTGTATATTCAAGGGAGAGCTCGGAACTTCCCTGACGACCGCACCAAGGTACACTTTTTGATTAGTTTGTTAAAGGACCAGGCGGCCAAATGGGCGTTGCCGCTGCTCAGGCAAGACTCCCCCTTGCTGATAGACTATATGGGGTTTTGCAATCATTTGGAGGCCGCATTCGGCAACCCCCAGAAGGGGAGTCAAGCCAACCGGGCAATCAGGCGGTTGAAACAGGGCAAGTCCACTGTGGCCGCATACACCACGGAATTCCGGCTGCTGGCACAGGACTTGACCTGGAATGACTCTGCTCTTCGGGACCAGTATCTCGAGGGGCTTTCAGACGAGATACTGTACCAGCTTGCCACAATGGAACTCCCACCACGCTAGACGCCCTCATTCAACGGAGTCTGCAAATAGACGATCGGCTGGAGGACCGTCGCCAGGCCCGGGGTCGCCGGCACTTCCAGTTCTCGGCGCCAGTTTCTACTAGCAGCTCCACGGCCACAGCCGAGTCATCGGAGGAGCCTATGCAGCTTGGGGCAGTGTGGCCACGCCTCTCCCCCGCGGAGAAGGTGCGGCGTCGGGAGGGGAATCTATGTCTCTACTGTGGCGGAAGCGGACACTACGCCCGGTCCTGTCCTGAGAAACGCCAGCCACAGGGAAACCGCCAACCCCCAGTAGCTGATGGCCCTGGCTACCTGGGGTCCCAAACAGCGCAGAATGGGCCCGCACCAATTGAATTGCAACACCTTATGGTTCCGGTACGTCTATACCCTCCAGGTGGGCCCTGGATCCTTACCCATGCTCTGGTGGATTCGGGGGCAACTCGCTCGTATATGGATGCTGCCTTTGCTGCCCATCATCGGGTGCCACTTCAGAACAAGCCAGAACCGGTACAGGTGGAGGCAATTGATGGACGGCTCCTGCGTGCAGGTGCCGTTACTCAGGAGACCCAGCCCTTGGTCCTGTGTCTCCAGCAGCACCGGGAGATGCGAACCTTGGACATTGCCTCCATGCCCCGGTTCCCCCTGGTGCTCGGGATGGACTGGCTGGAGGCTCACAATGTGCAGATTGACTGGGTCAAACGGACTGTGCACTTCCCAGACCCAAGCTCCCACGCCCAAACTGAAATGCTAGCAGCTGCGCCCTCTGAGGAGGCTGCATCTACGCTCCCCGCTGAGTACCGGGACTATCACGACGTGTTCGAGGAACGGGGGGCAGACCAGCTGCCGCCGCATCGGTCTTTTGACTGCGGCATAGACCTCCAGCCCGGAGCGCCTCTACCGGTGAGTCGCTTATACTCTCTTACAGAGCCAGAGCGCGAGGCTTTGCAAGACTTCTTGCGCAAGAACCTGGAGTGTGGTTTCATTAGGCCTTCTACCTCGCCCACCGCCGCGCCAGTGCTCTTTGTTAAGGAGAAATGTGGGGAGCTCCGCCTTTGCCATGATTATCGGGCCCTGAACAAAATTACCATCCCAGACCGGTACCCCTTGCCCCTTATTTCGGAGTTGCTGGAGCGGGTGCAAGGGGCGCAGGTGTTCACCAAGCTAGACCTCCGGGGGGGCTACAATTTGATTCGGATCCGAGCCGGTGATGAGTGGAAGACAGCATTCGGGACCCGGTACGGACAGTTCGAATACCTGGTGATGCCCTTCGGTTTGTGCAACGCGCCCGCTGTGTTCCAACGGTACATTAACCATGTGTTCCAGGACTTGCTAGACAAGTACGTGGTGGTGTACTTGGATGACATTCTGGTCTTATCCCGTGACCCGGCTCGCCACGAGGATCATGTCCGGACCGTGCTGCAGCGCTTGCGAGAGCACCGCCTGTATGCGAAGCTCAGCAAGTGCGAGTTCCATCAGCGGTCAGTGGACTTCCTTGGTCACCGACTCTCTCCAGATGGGGTGCAGATGGATCCTGGAAAGGTGGCAGCGGTTCGGGAATGGGCGGCACCTCGGAACCGCAAGGACATACAGCGGTTCCTGGGGTTCGTCAACTATTACCGGACCTTCATTGCGGATTACGCTCATCGCACCATCCCATTGACCCGGCTACTGCGCCCCAAGACGCCGTTTTCCTGGGACAAGGAGGCAGAGGAGGCCTTTCAGGGGTTGAAGGCCTGTTTCCAGAGAGCGCCGATCTTGCAACACCCTGATCCCTCTCGACCCTTTGTGGTAGAGACCGATGCCTCCAGTATGGCTCTCGGTGCCGTCTTGTCTCAGCAGTTCGGACCTGATGCGCCACGCCTACCCTGCGCCTACTATTTCCGCCAGCTCCTTCCAGCGGAGCGTAACTATACCGTGTGGGAGCGGGAACTACTGGCCATCAAGGTGGCCTTTGAGGTCTGGCGCCACCATCTTGAGGGGGCACGACACCCGGTGGAGGTGAGAACCGACCACCGGAACCTGGAGTACCTCCAGACCACCCGCAATCTGAACCAAAGGCAGATCCGGTGGGCGTTGTTCTTTCCCCGGTTCCAGTTCCGGATCCGCTACATCCCGAGTTCCCAAAACCAGAAGGCGGATGCCCTGTCCCGGAAACCCGAAGACAACGCAGACACGGTACAGCAAGCAGCACCTACCACGATCCTGCCACCGGCGGCTTTCCTGGCCACCCAGGAGGTGGAACCACTGCAGGCTCGGGTGCTGCAACAGCAGCGGATCGATGCTTGGGCCCAGGAACGACTCCGGGAACTGGCCGAAGGGTCATGCCCTCAGTATCCAGGGCTGGTCTTGCATCAGGGCCCTCTGCTGCACCACAGTCGCCTATACATCCCGCCTGGGCCACTGCGGGCTGAGGTTCTCCGGATGACCCATGATGCCCCAGCCGCGGGACACTTTGGACGGTATCGGACCACCCATCTGGTAAGCCGTGAGTTTTGGTGGCCCCGCCTGAAGGCTGATGTGGCTCGCTACGTCGCTGGTTGTGATGTCTGCCGGCGGGCCAAGGGCCCATCCGAGCGACCCCCCGGCCTTCTTCAGCCGTTGCCAGTTCCACCACGTCCTTGGCATACGGTTTCTCTTGACTTTGTAGTGGACTTACCCCCGTCTCGTGGCTATACCTGCCTCCTAGTTTTCTCCGACCATTTCACTAAGATGGTGCACTGTGCTCCCTGCCCATCCGTACCCTCAGCTAAGGAAACCGCTCAGCTGTACCTCCAGCATGTCTTCCGCCTGCATGGCCTACCTGAGCGTGTGGTGTCCGACCGGGGCGTTCAGTTCACATCCTGGTTCTGGCGAGCTTTGCACCAGGCCCTCGGGACAGAGGTCTGTCTCTCATCAGCCTACCACCCACAGACCGATGGCCAGGCGGAACGGGCGAACGCGGTGCTGGAGCAGTACCTCCGGTGTTACTGCAGCTACCAGCAGGATGACTGGGTCGACCACCTAGCATTGGCGGAGTTCGCTTACAACAACGCGGTGAATGCGTCCACCCAGCAGACCCCGTTCCAGGCCAGTTACGGTTTTCATCCACGATTGTTTCCGGATGTGCTGCCGGCATCCGCGGTCCCTGCGGTGACAGAGTGGCTCCAGGAGCTCCAGTCCCAACAACAGCTATTGATGGAGCAACTGCGCCAGGCCAAGGAGGCGTACAAGGCCCAGGCCGACCGCCACCGCCAGGTGGGGCTGGAACTCCATGTCGGTGACCTGGTATGGCTCTCCACTCGCCACCTCCACCCCTCTCGACCTTCCCGGAAGCTGGACGCCCGTTTCACCGGCCCGTTTCCTATCGTGGACCAGGTCTCGCCTGTGGCATTCCGTCTCCGGTTGCCCGCAACCCTGAAGGTTCACCCGGTATTCCACAGGTCCCTTCTGAGTCCGGTGGCCCCACCCGATGAGTTCCACCCGGACCGTCCCCGACCGCAGCCAGTTTTGGTTCAGGGGGAGCCTGAGTACGAGGTGGAACGCATTCTGGACTCCCGATACCGCAGGGGAAAGCTGCAGTATCTCATAGACTGGAAGGGATATGGACCGGAGGACCGTTCCTGGGAACCAGCAGCCAACGTCCACGCGCCTGCTTGCCTCCGAGATTTCCATGCGGCGTACCCCAGCAAGCCGGGTCCAGACCCTCGATTGAGGGGGGGGGCTTGGGAGGGGGGATGGTGTGATGGCCTGGGATTCCGATTCAGAGGCTGAACCAGAGGAATCCCAGCCTGCACAGGAGTCCCCGCCTCCAGGGCCGGCTGAATTGGGGCAGGGCTTGGATTCTGAAGCACCTGCACCTGTGTTAGATCCTCAGGAGCAGGCATCAGGTGATCCCACTCTGGCTCCAGGAGTGGTTGAGGACTCAGTGCCTGCAGGTGAGTCTCCCCCTGGGCCCAGTAACCTTTTAGCCTCTCCTGATCTGCAGAGACTCAGGGCAGAGAGGCGAAGGGAACTGGTTGCTCCCAGGAGGAGTGCTCGCCTTAAGGCCAAGAGAGGCGGGTCTCCTGGGGGCCGGGACCGCCCCTAGCCTCAGAATAGATAAAGGCTAGTCGGCCCGGTCCCAGGTTGTGGGAGCAACATCGTTGTTGAGTTCCTGTTCCTGCCCGGACCCAGACCTGACTCTCCAGTGCTCCTGTTCCCCGCCCAGCTTCCTGTTTCGGACCTCGCCCCGCTCCTTGTGGACTGATTTCCAGGCTATTGACTCAGGACCGGACTTTGACTACGCCTATGGTAACCTGCCCCCCGGGATCAGCACAGCAATTAAGGAAGCAAAGATAGGAAAGATAGGAAAGCCACCAGGGCCAGACGGCCTACCGGTAATATATTATTAAAAAATTGAGGACTTACTGTCTAACCCATTAAGAAGTATCTTAAAAGATGGAACCATGCCGGATTCTTGGAAAGACAGCCTTATTGCATTAATTCCAAAACAGGGAACGGACAATCTACTTATTAACAACTATAGGCCTATCGCACTTCTAAATTACGATTATAAATTATATGCAAATATTTTAGCCGAAAGATAAAAAAAAGTCTTCCAGATGTATAATCTATATAATCTATATAATAATATATAATTTATATAACATAACATATATAATATATGATCAAGAAAAGATTACCGTACAGGAATTGGTGGAGACGGCTCAACTGACTAGCAAACTCAGAGGAATCTCAAAGCAAAAAATCAAAGCCATCCCACTAGCGGATCATGCAGTGCCAGCCAGCTCATCCCCAAAATAATGGGCGCTCCTCCCAAGGTGGCCACATTAAACGCTATCAGTTTGGTGTGTCTTGCCACCCTCATTATCATTGGGACAGTCTGTTGGTTAACTTCTCCCCCCAACAGCTCCCTCCCATCAATCGTGGTCACCTGCAACGGGTTGCTCAAAGGGATAGTCTGTATCTGGTGTTCGGCTGCAAACTCCTTACTCATAAAATTGCAGGAGCTGCCTGAGTCCAATAGCGCCTTCATCTTTAATGGGTGTCCGTTTGGCAGCTCAAGCAACACCTCTATTACAAGCGCTGGCCTTGGGGGTTCCGGCGTGGGCACATTCACTGCTCTTTGGCCTGGCTGCTGTGCCCCGATGGTGGCAGCCAGGCGTTGGCTTTTACTTGCTCCTTAACCCCCTCCTCCTCCCCTCCAACAGCTCCCGCCATCCCTTGCCATTCCTTTCTTTGCGGGCAGACTCTGGCAAAGTGACCTGGCTGTTGGCAGAGAAAACATTTCTTGGCGCTCTTTCCCTCCTTCTTCCGCCCTTCGCTGGGGTTTGAAACTGCGCGCGCTGTGCCAATTTCCATCGGCTCTGCTGGCGGGGAATGCTGCTCAGGAATCTCTGGAATGTGAAAATCCCTCCAACGTTCCCCCTTCCCTTCCCGCTTCTCCAAAGCTCTCGCCTCCTGGCGTGCTCCTATGGCCAGCGCTGATTTAGTCAGCTGGTCCATAGACCCCGCCCTGGGCGCCCGGGAAAGTTCGTCCTTCACTGCCGAAGATAGTCCTTCTTCGAACAGCATTTGTATCGGTTCCGCCGATAAATCCCACCCCAATTTATGGATCAACATGGTGAACTCAGTCCAGTACTCACGGACAGATCGGCTCCCCTGTTTACACGCCATTAATTGTCTGCGCACCACTCCCTGCTCAATCTCGCTGGAAAACATCAGATCCATGGCGCGAAAAAACTTTCTCGAGTCCTTTAAGGCGTCATTATTCGCTGCCATCAGGGGCCTCACCCAGTCTTTCGCCCCTCCCTCGAGGTGCCCAATCACAAACGCAACTCTCGATTCCTCATCAGGAAAGTCATCAAACTGCAGATTGAGGGCATATTGCATCTCTGTTCTAAAGTCTTGATAGTTCTTGGGATCCCCCCCAAACTTCTGCACCAATCCTGGCACCTTCCTCGTGAGTGGGGTGGTTTTTCCCTTTTCTGCATCCTGAGCCCTCCTTTCCTCGAGCCTAGCCGTTTGCAGAGCTAGCTGGACCTCCAACATCCTGTACCTTTCTTCCAGGCTTGGACCCTCTCCAGCTCCTCCCGCTGCTCCGGCTCCTGCTGGGTTGCTCATGATGCCTCTCCTTGCACAAGCTGCTTTCAGAGACTGTTGGATTGCTGTGATGGGATGATGAGCTGCTTGTGCGTAAAAGCTTAGTCCCTCAGGGTTTGCTCAGCTTAGCAAAACTCTGTCCTTAGCGGAGCCCTTAAGCATGGCTCCCTCAGTCGCTGGCAGAATCCGACAGTGGGCGTTTGCGGAATCTCTTCCAACATAAAAGCTCCTTAACGGAAACGCGTCTTCTGGACTCTCGGCGTGACAGTTTCCGGCGAGGTGTGGGTGTCCCTATAGGAGGTCCTGAAACCTCCTCACTGTTTTCGCTTGAAGTGTCCCAGAGCCCCCTTTCCGACTCCCTTTCCCTCGGAGCTCCTTCTCTCCCCCTGCTGGTTCCTTCCTCTGCTGTTGAGTCTCTCCTAACCTCCTGGAGCCCTTCCACCACCTGCTCTGATGGCAGTTCCCTGACAGATATGATAGAGGGATTCTATTGATTTGTTGTCACATGCGCATAAAACAGAGGTTTTACCGTTAGAAAATCTATTGCTCAGCACATTTGAGGGGAACACATTAAATCTGGCTCTAACAAATGCGAGTCTATGCGACGCAGCCGATAAAGTAGACAGATATCGAGGTATCTGGGACATAGATGTAATGCCCTGATTTATCGGGGAACATGTACCTCCACCTGTAGTAAGATTTTGTTGCAAATCTACCTCCTCCAATCTTTGTTTGATGACCTTTTTAGCAGTAATTAGATCTAAATTAAGTATATCGGAAGGAGAGATTCCATAAGACAACAGTTTGGAATGGATTTTTGTTGCCCATGGGCTGGTGAATTCATCTCTCCAAAGGCACTGAATAAGATGGTAGTTTGGCAATTTATGCCAAAGGGACAGCCAATAATTAAAGTCATGTCTCCACATCAGAATCTCTAGGGAGGGGATCTTAAGATCTAGGCGAATGGCAGAGTTGCTTACACAGGAGGGTAGTTTCAAAAGGCGTCTTAGAAAAAGATTTTGCAATGTCACCAGAGGGACCGCATAGGCCATAGTTGCAACCACTTTCGCACTATAAACTTTTAAGGCAGATGGAACATGCATAGCCCCCTCCGTAAAGAAGAAGCGTAATAGAGCATAGATAAGGGCTTTAACCTTATTTTGTAAATATGTGATATGCGCTTTCCATCCCATATTATACTGGAAGTAAATTCCTAGATATTGAAATTTGTAAACTTGTTCAATTGGCTTCCCCTCGAGTTCCCATCTATACAGTTTACGACTCCTGGAAAAAATTAGGACTTTAGATTTGGAATGGTTAATAGTAAGTAAATTTGTTTGGCAGTATAACGCAAAAATCTTAAGGGCCCTCCTCAAACCGATTCGAGAATAAGAGAGGATCACCGCATCGTCAGCGTACAATAATAAGGGGCAGCGATAGTCTGCAAGCCTGGGTGCATGAATGGAGGTTTGGGCCTCAGCTAGGGGCGTTCTCATGTCACTAATATAGAGGTTAAAAAGATAGGGGGCAAGGATGCACCCTTGTCGTACCCCCTTATTTATTGGTACAGGGTTTGTGAGATCGCCCTCAGGTGTTAACCTCACCCTAGCGGCCGTACCTTCATGTAATTTAATCATAAGCCACAACAGCCTTTTATCTATGCCCCACTTTGCCAGTTTTTCCCATAACAGCTCTCTAGAGATACTGTCAAAAGCCGCCTTCAGGTCTATAAAAGCGGCACACAGAAGACCATGAGTAGGGGAAGAATACTTCCGCGCCAAATGATATAGAATTATAGCATGGTCAATAGAAGCGCGATTTGGTCTAAACCCAACCTGTTCATGACCTATCAGATTGGAATCTTCGGCCCATTGGGTTAGTCTGGTTAGCAGGAAGCGAGTATAGATTTTCCCGATGATTGATAATAAACTGATGTTACGATAGTTTCCTGGGTCCTCTGGTGGTCCTTTTTTATATATAGGAATTATGATGGACTCCTTCCATGATCTAGGTATCTGGCCCGTGGCATTGATTGCATCAAAGATTTTTGCAAGAATTTTAGCCCACCATGTTGGGTGTTGTTTAATAGCTTCCGCCGGGATCAGATCGGGCCCTGGGGCTTTATCAGTTTTCAGTTTAGCAATTAAATCTACTATTTCCTCCGGGTCAGTATCTGGCCATATGGGCAAGTGACTTGAAAGAGTATCAGATTGAGTGTTAGAGATATCTGTCTGGGAGAAATATTTTCTTAGAAATTGTTCCCATGTCGGGGCTGGGATAACCGTCAATGGGTATTTCCTCGATCTTTTGTTGATTAAATTCCAAAAAGCGCGAGAGCTGCGAGGCTTAGAGGCAGCAATCAACGCTTGCCAACGTCCTAGCTGCCACTCGTGCTTGGCTGACTTCTGTGCCTGTTTGTAAGCAATTTTGGCCTGCAAGTACTCTGGGGGGAGAGTTTCAGCTCCAGAAGATTTATATCTGTTGTAGATACAACAGAGAGAGAGTCTAGCTTGCTTACATTTGGCATCAAACCAAGGTGCACCGAACCTGGGTTGATCTCGGTTAACCAGGTGAGCCGGCATCGTAAAGAAGCTAGTTAAATCTGCAGAGAAGTGGGAGAACCACTCCAGTATCTTATTTGCTTCAGACAACTCCGCCAATGAAACAATAAGGGATTCGAAGATATTCCTCTGGAAGAATTCTGCATATTTTTGGGCCTGTTTCATAGACCATTTAATGCCTCTTACTTGAGCTGTGGCATTTAAACCTACATGAATTGGGTGTGTACCGCTAACCGGGTGCCAGTCAAGCGTTAGCTTGGCCGCTAGAGGTAGGTGGTCACTGGAATGTACATTATCTACTTTGAAATAAAAGAAGTTTGAAAATAGGTCTTCTGAAACTAGAAGATAGTCTAGGACACTATTTGATGATGTGCCCAAGTGAGTGAATTCACCTGGCACGTCCGGAGGGCAGTTGCCATTTAAAATGTTCAAATTCATACGGATGGCCAATTGATAAAGAAGGACTCCCGCCTCATTCACTCTGATGTCCTTAGATCTTCTTGATGTAAAAGAGATTAGATCAGATTTTGGGTAGGGGGGAGATACCCACCACTTGGCCTTAATTATCCCATTCCAGTTGGCGGCTGTACGTGCATTAAAGTCACCACCCATTATTGATGGAATATTAGGGTACATAACATAGCATGCCAATAAATGATCTTCCAGAGAATCCCATCTATAATGGAGGTCTGATATAAGACCACTTGGAGGAAGATAAACATTGGTGATTAATAGTGAGAATTTTTCACTTGAGATCAGACCAGTAAAAGCAAAAGGAGGAAAAGTCTGAACTAGCGAGAGTTTAGCTCTCATTTTAAGCGATATGGCGATTGCAAGACCGCCTCTGGACCGGCCACCTTTCTGGGAGGGGACAGCTGGAAGTGATATCAGTTCAAAGCCATTTATATCTATTTTATCTTCTTCCCATGTTTCTTGCAAAAGGATTATCTGAAAAGAGTTTATATAGGACAGAAATTCGGGATCTAATCTTTTCCTTTTCCAGCCAGCAATGTTCCAACTTAGGACTGCTAGCTGGGGACTTCTGTGTTGTTCTTTTAACAGTCAAAACGGAGGGGGGGGGGGTCAGACTCTCTGTTAGAGACAGAAGATGTAACAAAAAAGTCAGTTATTTTACTTTGGGAAGATGGTAACTGTGAGGAGCCCTCCAAATTAAAGTTTTTAACAATTTGGTTCGTCTGTTGGCACACTGTGGATGATCCACTGAAAGTAGATCCCTGAACAGGAAATCTCTTCATTTCGAGATTCTTGGTACAACTTGACAGCGAAATACCCAGGGAGGGAGAAATTGAGTCCGTCGGAGGAAACCCTCTCGCAGATTTATCATCCGACATTCGGATGATTTTATTGATGCGTCCCATCGGGTCTTCAATCGTTTCCGACGGCGGGTCCCGAGGTGTAACATTTGCAGTTTCCTTTGAGGAAGGTAATTGAGGGGGCATCACGGGGGCAGGAATTGTGGAAGGCTCTCTCAGGGGCATCACTTGTGGACTACTTCTATATCTGGTCGAAACTGGAGAAGATTCTAGCTCTGGCATAGATGAGTGAGTTAAAGGGGGATTTGAGTCAAGCAGGGAAATCAGAATTTCGTCCTTGGGTATGTTGGTCGATGAATATAGATGAAGGTTCAGTGAGGATGGCAGAGCCTGGTCGTCTCGTGATGTAGCGCACGGGGCAGAAGCAACTTGAAGATTTGAGTCTTGTCGGATGGTTTTTGTTTTCAGAGTGGGGCTGAGCTGAAGAAGGTCAACCACTTCTGTCCGGTGAGCCCAAGTGGGATTATTTGAGACATCGTTAGTATCTTCCCCTCTATGTTGGACTTGCAAAAGCTGAGATTTAAGCGTGTCAAATCTTTGCATCATCACCGACTGTTCTTTCGGAGGGAGGGCTCTGAACGAATCAATAAGTTCCCTTTCGTCAAGGGCAGTCTGCAGATTATCGTCCTCATATATGGCTGTTTGAGAGGGTATCGAGTTTGGTCGAGGATGGCACGCTGCAGAGTCATCGCGGTGGGGCCTGACAGTATTTTGAAGTAAGGCAGAGTCTCTTGTCCTAATGTCCTCACCGCCAGGGCACCTATTTAGAAGGGGTTTGATCTTGGTGTCTGTAAAAACCCTCGTTGCTACGATGTCGGCCATGGACAAAAGCGTTTTCCTCCTAACAATAATAGATGGTATCTTTTCAGAGCGGAACGCAAGTATCACCTTCAAGAAGTTGGACTGCCGAGGAAGGGGCATCACAGCATATAGGTCAATCTGATGTTTCTTAGTTTTTAAAAGTTTGCTTAAACAGTCTTTAGCCCCTTCTAGCGTTGACCATCTTCCTATTTCCGACCTGACAGAAAGGCAACTTTTCTTGGGTTGCAGAGTTAATATCTGATTGTTCAATTGGGAATTTAAGATATATTTAATTTTAGTCTCCTTTATTTTATCTGAATTGGGGTGAGGCAGTAAGTTTTTGACCTCACAAACTGAGGATTGTGTTGTTGATTCAAGTTTTTCGATTTTCAGCAGGATATTGGATAATTGTGAAGATATCTCGTCCAGCCTTTTAAAAATACAGTGAAGGGTCTTAATTACTAAGTGTAACTGCTCACAACCAGGGAGCTCCCCCGTGTCAGATGCCAAGCCATCTTCCTGTGCTGAGAGTTTTTCTTTCGTATTCTCCTTTACAGGCTTTACTTTTGAAACATTTTGAGTCATCGAAATTGGAGTAGCTTCTAAATCAATTAGAGGTAGGAAGCGATTTTGGGTTTCCACTGCAAAGCACTGCTCGGCATGGTCACTCCCTCCTCTATTCCGGTGAGGCACCAACCTTGATAGTTTTGGTTTAGGGGATGATAGGGGCTCGTCAAAGTCTCTCAAGCGTTTTTTCTGACCCATACTTTCCTCAGGCCAGGGATTATACAATTCTTGAAATAACATAGCACTTGACACACAATTAAGATAATGGCGATTCTCAACTCTTTTAGCAGCTAAGAGAGAAACAAAGAGCAGCCTGCAGCAGTCTGCAGCAGGGCCAAATCTCTCAGAGAGTTTCTGCAGCAATTATAAAATACTTCAAAAACTGACTGGGTCAGTTAAGATAAAATATAAAAGATTAAAAGAAGTCCGAAGAGCACCGGTAAGCGCGTCTTACCTCGGCGCCATGTTGGCCCCTCCTCTCCAAGATATGTTCAAAAATGCAATAATAGTTTTGACTCCGTGCTAGCATTTGAGTGATAAAGGACCTAAAAGGACGTGGACAACAATTAAGGATTTATTATGTTTTCAGAATGTATTGGAAAATTTATATAGAAAGGATTATTGTTTTGTGTACATTCCATAAAATGTAAAAGAAAAACAAAGCAAGAAACAATTATGCTAAACTTAAAATAATCCCCGGCCCAACTAAACATTTGTCCCACCCCAGAAAGAAAATAACAACAACAACAACAACAACAAACCACCGTTTGAGGTGCAACAGAGACACAGCCAGAGACAGAGCGAGAACCTGAATCAGTGCCATAACCAAGCCCTCATTCAGAACCAGAGCCTGAAAAAGAGCCACAGCCCGAACCAGAGCAACAGCAACAGCCACAGCCTAGAGCCACAGCCTGAGTCTGCAACAGTACTTGATAGAGTGCCGGAGCCTGAAACAGAGAAACAGCCTCAAACAGAGCCTGAGCATGAAACAGAGGCAGAGCCACAGCCACAGCCTGAGTCTGAAACAGTCCTTGATAGAGTGCCAGAACCAGAGCCAGAGCGAGACCCTGAATCAGAGGCAGAGTGAGACCATGAATCAGAGCCAGAGCCGGAGCCGGAGCCGGAGCCAAAGCCAGTGCTTGATAGAGTGCCAGAGCCTGAAACAGAGGCAGAGGCAGATACAGGGCTTGAAACAGCATCGGAGCCTGAAACAGAGAAACAGCGTGAAACAGAGACAAAGGCTGAGACACAGGCCGAGCCTGAAATAGAGCCAGAATAAGTGCTAGAGCCAAAGACTGAGACAATGCCTAATAAAGAGCAGAAGCCTGAGCCTGAGCCTGAGCTTGAGCCTGAAGCAGAGCTTGATACAGTGCCAGAGCCTGAAACAGAACCAGAGCCACAGCTACAGCCATAGCGCCACAGCCTGAGTCTGCAACAGTGGTTGATACAGCGCCGGAGCCTGAAACAGAGACACAGCCTGAAACAGAACCTGAGCCTGGTTATTAGCATGGCAATTAAAGAAGAGAGAGGCAGAAAAGCTTATAAATAGAGTTAAGTGCGAAGGCAAAATAATAAACAACCCTAAAGAAATAGAGAAATGATTTCTCGAATTCTTTAGAGAAATCTATAAGGAAGGAAATGAAACAACAGAAGAAGTTAAAGAACATTTAGAACAGTACTGTCTTCCGAAACTTGCTAAAGAACAAAAAGAACTGTTGAATGCCCCTATCACATCGTACGAAATTCAAAGACCAATTAAGGAAGCAAAGATAGGAAAGCCACCAGGGCCAGACGGCCTACCGGCAATATATTATAAAAAAATTGAGGACTTACTGTCTGACCCATTAAGAAGTATCTTAAAAGACGGAACCATGCCGGATTCTTGGAAAGACAGCCTTATTGCATTAATTCCAAAACAGAATTATTAACAACTATAGGCCTATCGCACTTCTAAATAACGATTATAAATTATATGCAAATATTTTAGCCGAAAGATCCAAAAAAGTCTTCCAGATGATGATACACAATGACCAAGCTGGCTTTTTGCCTGGGAGGCACATTTATAGCTGTGATGGCCTGGGAATCCGATTCAGAGGCTGAACCGGAGGAATCCCAGCCTGCACAGGAATCCCCGCCTCCAGGGCCGGCTGAACTGGGGCAGGGCCTTGGATCTGAAGAGCCTGCACCTGTGCCGAATCCTCAGGAGCAGGCACCAGGTGATTCCACTCTAGCTCCAGAGGTGATTAAGGACACAGTGCCTACAGGTGCGCCTCTCCCGGCCCTGCCAGTGGAAGGAGAGTCTCCCCCTGGGTCCAGTAACTCCCCAGCCTCTCCTGAACTGCAGAGGCTTAGGGCAGAGAGGCGGAGGGAACTAGTTTCTCCCAGGAGGAGTGCTCGCCTTAAGGCCAAGCGATGCGGGTCTCCTGGGGGCTGGGGCTGCCCCTGGCCTCAGAGAAGATAAAGGCCAGTCAGCCCGGTCCCAGGTTGTGGGAGCAACGTCGTTGAGTACCTGCTCCTGCCCGGACCCAGACCTGACCCTCCAGTGTTCCTGTCCCCGCCCGGCTTCCTGCTTCGGACCTCGCCCCGCTCCTTGTGAACTGTTTCCAGGCTAGTGACCCAGGACCGGACTTTGACTACGCCAACGGTAACCTTCCCCCGGGACCAGCACAATAGCAACACTAGAAACATTATAAACCTATTAGCGTATTTAGACTTAAGAATAGAAAAGAAGGCAGTCTTAATGGCTATAGATGCAGAAAAAGCTTTCGACAGGGTATCCTGGAAATTTATGAAAGGTCTATTACACCATATGGATTTTGGTGTACAGTATATAAAAGGGACTGAAGCAATATAATCAAAACAAAAAGCTAAAATCATAATGGAAATTTATCACAGGAGTGTGAAATCAGTAAAGGGGTCAGACAAGGTTGCCCACTATCCCCCTTAATTTTCATATTAACATTGGAAGTTTTATGTAAACAAATTAGGGAAGAAAAAGAAATAAAAGGGATTATGCTGGGAAATAGAAGTTACAAAATGAGGGCATTTGCTGACGATTTAATTATAACTATGGAGCAACCAAAACAGAGTTTAAGAAAGGCGTTGGAAATAATATATGGCTACGGTAAAGTTGCGGGGTTCAAAATGAATTTAAACAAGACAAAACTATTAGTTAAAAATATGTCGCCAGATGAAAAAGCAGAATTAGAACAAATAATACGCATTAAAATCTACCCCCAAATCAAGTATTTAGGATTATGGATAACACCAAAGAAGATTAACTTATATGAAGATAATTATACCAATTGTTGGAAAGATTATCAAAAGACAGTTGGAGACATGGACAAGGTTAAATTTATCATTCCTGGGCCGTATTTCGGTAATTAAAATGATAGTTTTACCGAAGCTACTCTTTCTATTCCAAACGATTCCAATTACAGGAAAGACCAGCAGTATCAACAAGTGGCAAAAAGAAATTTCTAAATTTTTGTGGAAGGGTAAAAGACCAAGAGTAAAGCATAAGATATTAATAGATACTGTAGAAAGAGGTGGCTACGGGTTACCAGATTTGAAGCTATATTACGAAGCCTCATGTCTTCTCCGGTTGAAAGATTGGTATTTATTAAAAAATTGGGATATTTTAGATCTAGAAGGTCATGACACCCGTTTTGGGTGGCATGGCTATCTTAATTATGGGAAAATAAAGACGCATAGCAGTTTTTCAAATCATATAATAAGAAATGCTATATATAAGGTATGGGGAAAATACAAAAGATATTTGGAACAGAAAACCCCAAGATGGAACTCTCCACTAGAAGCAATCGCTGTTAAAAAAAGGAACAACATCAAAGAGAACTGGATAACGTATAACACAATATTAAGGGGGGAGGAGGAGGGTCAACTAATATTGATAAGTTATGAGAAAATAAAAGATCACTTTTCTAGTTGGCTAGATTACTTCCAGGTGAATGAAGTGTTCAGACAGGATAAGCAGATAGGTTTTGAAAAGGAGTCTTCAAGATTTGATAGAGAACTACTGAATAGTAAAACCAAAATAATTGCAAAAATCTATAGACTTCTTTTAGACTACGAAGTAATGGATGAGGAGGTTAAGGCTTCAGTGATAAAGTGGGCCCAAGATGTGGGCTGTCCAATTATGCTAAAAGATGGGGAAAACTGATGGAATGGAAATTTGAAATTTACAGCCAGCTATAATATAAGAGAGAACATGATGAAAATGGCTCGTAGGTGGTACCTCACTCCTTCCAGATGATCAAGAATGTATAAAAATTTGGCGAAATGTGGAGGAAATGACGGTGACATGAGCCACATGTTGTGGACATGTGAAAAGATTAAGATTTGGGGGGGGGGGATATACGATGAATTAAAAAAGATGATGGGGATAACTTTTACGAAAAAAACGGAGGCATTTCTATAAAGTATTTTAGATAAAGAGATCCCAAAAATCTAAGAGAGGATTATTGTTTTGTGTACATTCCATTGTAAGAATGGAAACAGAGTCAGAGCCACAGTCACAGCCTAAGTCTGAAACAGTCCTTGATAGAGTGCCAGAGCCAGAGCCAGAGCCAGAGCGAGACCCTGAATCAGTGCCATAACCAAGCCCTCATTCAGAACCAGAGCCTGAGAAAGAGCCAGAGCCAGAACCAGAGCAACAGCCATAGCCACAGCCTGAGTCTGAAACAGCCCTTGATAAAGAGCCAGAATCAGAGAATCAGAATCAGAGTCAGAACCAGGTCTTCGGTAAAGACATGGTCTGGTCTTAGCGCAACTGCTCCTCCCACCCGCGATAACAGAGATTGGGTGTTCCAATACATCCCCCCGTAGGGAACCTGCCCCAGCCATTCTGTTGGCTGAGGCCCCCTCCCAGGCAGCCCTGACCCTTTCCCCTTAAAAAGCAAAATACAAATTATACAATAACCTAAAAAAAATAGTAAAAGAAAAATTAAGCAAGAAACAATTATGCTAAACTTAAAATAATCCCCGCCCCAACTAAACATTTGTCCCTGTGGAGTTTGGAACAGACAAGGTTAAAACTCCGTGGTGTCCTGTATCTGCGAGGAGCTTGACGCAGAGAAGTGCGTCACAGTCTGTGAGCAGACTTGCTTTCGCTTCTGCCTGAGAGACACAGCTCAGCTCCGAGGCTGCAGGCTGTGTGTGCTTTTGGCACAGAGAAATGCCGGAAAGCTCTGATGGAAAGAGACTGATTTATGGCTTGTAAATAAACGCTACTAGAGATAAGAACCGAACTGTCTCTGGACTTGATTTATCCCTTTTTCTCACACGGACGCAGGACCGCTGCTACTCTGCTATCCTGCTAGGCCAGCTTCGGAGACACAGAGGCTGCGCAGGGAAGCCTGGCTGGACGCAGGATTTATATTCACACGAACAGGTTATGGAAGTTCCGCGTTTCCTGACAAGTGTGAGAAGGGAGGAAGACCGCCAGCTTTGAGTTGCTGTGATCTCCTGCCAGGAAGGGCAGTGGGAGATGCTGGTGATTGGAGCCAAGAGCCAAGAGAGACGGCTGCTTCGGAGGTCCAGCTTGCTGGCAGAGTGAGTACGCTTTAAGCCCCGGTGGGTGGAAGATGGCTGCTCAGGCACAGCAGGGCCATGAGAGTTTCAATATCCCCTTCGAAAGATTAAATGGGGCCAATTGGGAGGCCTGGTCAAGAAGAGCCAGGGGGTGGTTTGTGGCCACAGGGCTCTGGAGTCCAGTCCAGAAGGAGCCGGCCCCACCCACGCAAGCTACTGCTCTGCTGAGGGAGAGAGAGCAGAGGCAGCTTTGCATGTTGCAAGCATCTCTGGACGCTTTGCTGTTGCCTCATCTGGAGGGCATTAAATTGGCCCAGGCCGCCTGGCAGGCGCTGAGGAGTCTGTGTGAAAGCTCAGCGGGAGCCAGACCAGAGGGGGATGGAAGCCCAGGAGGGGCTGAAGGATGCCCAGAAAGCCCAGTGGGGGCTGGCACTGTGTTGGGAAGCTGTTGCAATGCTTCAACACGTCTGTGTGATGGACTGTGTACAGGAGAAAGGCTGAGAGCTGAAAAGAGGAAAGCAGTGGCAAGCTGTTCCTCAGGCAACAGTGCACCCAAGAGTGGGGGTGCAGGCCGATCCAAGAGCTCTGAGAAAGCGAAAGTCTCCGAAAGTTGTTTGTGCTTTGCTGCGACGTCCAACAGCGCTGGGAAGCATCCGCTTGAAGCCCAGGCTGCCAAGGACACCAGCTGGAGTTGAATGTTAACAAAGCAGTTTCCCAAGGCCGGTTCTCAGCAGCGACGTGGGAAAACGGCAGGCCAGGAGAAAAACAAAGACAAGGCGTCTTATCACCTCACAGCTGCGATGGCGTCTCTGGGAAAAGGCAAAAGCCTTGGTCGGGGGGAGGCTGTGTCCATGGCAACCGGTGGGGGTGCGAGCAATGCCATGGCAGCTTTGGAAAACAGCCAGAGAGACACTTTATCTCTTATTATCGACTCTGGAGCTTCTCACAGTCTAGTGCCATCTAGAGAGTTCCTGAGGAACTGCAAGACAGTTAAAACTGAACGCTATGTCAAATTAGCAGATGGGTCTCAGAGACCATTGACTGAATCTGGGTTTTTATATTGTTTTTTCTTGGATCATTGGGTGCAGGCTTTTGTGGTCCCAGAGCTTGCACACTCTCTTTTAAGTGTGCCAGCACTAGATGATGAGGAGTTCGATGTTCTGTTCTCTAACAATTTGTGCTCCTTTTACAGGGATGGGAAGAAGGTCTACAGTGTTGAGCGAAAAAACAGGCTCTTTCTGGTGCAAATGCCTGTTGAAAATGGGACTGGTGGAAAAATGGGGCTGGTGGAAAATGGGGCTAGTGGAGAGTCCATTGAAGATGCCCATGTGCAGTGTGCAAATGTCCCACCACACAATTATTGTATACACATGTGGCACCGAAATTTTGGGCACGCTGGGTGGTCGCTTGTGCGAAAAGCTGCAGAAAACACCATTGGTTGTAGGTTCAAGGCTTGTGACAAATACCTAGATTGTCAAGCCTGTAAGCAGTCGAAGGTCACAACATGCACATATCCCAGGTCAGAGAGGAGAACCAGCAAACCCTTTAAACTTGTGCATGCAGATTTGTCAGGTCCCGTGCCAACACCTTCTTTAGCTGGGTCAAAATGGATTCTGGTTCTGATTGACGATTTTTCAAAATTTTCTTGGGTTTTTGCGCTTAAATGTAAGTCAGAAGCAGCTGCGCTGATCAGGGATTGGATCACAGCGATAGAGCTGCAGTTCTCTACCAGGGTGATTTCCTTTCAATCTGATCACGGGGGGGGGGGGGAGTTCACAGGTTCTGCGCTGCAATTGTTTTTCAGGCAGAAGGGTATCAGTCATCGACTGACGACCCCCCACTCTCCGCAACAGAATGGGGTTGCAGAGAGAAAGTTTCGCACACTACAGGAATCTGCAAACGCTATGCTGGCAGACTCGGGTTTACCACAGCGCTTTTGGGCTGAGAGTTATAAGACAGCATGTTTTTTGCAAAACGGGGTGTACAATTCCAGTGTAGGCAACACACCGTATTTCTTGTTGCATCAGAAGAAGCCGAAAGTACACTACTTTCATGTCTTTGGTTCTCAGGCTTGGGTTCTCATTCCAAAGGCCATGCGCAGAAAGGGTGAGCCAAGGTCCAGGAAGATGATCTTTGTAGGCTATGAGCCGGGTTCAAAGGCATGGCGTTTTGCATACCCTACTGGCAACCAGTCTAAGCTGCTTATTAGCGGCAGTGCTGAGTTTTGTGAGCAGAGTGGGTGGAAACGTCTTCATGGGAACCCGGATGTTCTGTTAGACTCAGGTGAGAAAGAGGAGGAGGACGAGGCTGAACCTGTTGCTGAGATGCACGGTCCACAGCCACAGAGTCCAGAGCAGGGATCTCCAAGGGGGAGGCTCCGTATCTCTCCAAAAGGGAGTCCCAGGACCCCTCCACAGGTTTCTGTCAAGTCTGAGCTAAGGAGTGAACCATCCTCGCCAGCAGAACCAGCTGTACGCTCGAAACGGCGCAGCAAGTCAGAGGGGGATGTTTCAGACACAGAGGATAGTAGGGCTGATCCAGGTGAATCAGGCGCAGTTCCAGAATTCACGCTGAGGAGGTCAGCAAGATCAACCAAGGGAAAGCCACCTGAAAGGTATGAAGCCACTAGTGTCTGGGTTGGTGTGGCTAGATGTGAACCTGAATCCTTTGAGGATGTTCAAAAGTTGCCTCAGGAAGAAGCCAGCAAATGGCGTGAGGCGATGCAGAAGGAGATGAACTCAATGGAGTCTCTTGGTGTGTTCTCACTCACTCAGCTGCCGGCTAACCAGAGAGCTCTTAGTTGCAGGTGGGTTTACCGTTTGAAACCCACAGAAGCGGGAGAACCACAGTATAAAGCGAGATTAGTGGCCCGAGGATTCACACAGAAAAAGGGTGTCCACTTCACGGAGGTGTATTCGCCAACGTCACGAGCGGAGACTCTAAGAACGCTTTTGGCGATAGCAGCACAGAGAGGTTGGAAGGTGAACCATTTTGATGTAGATGTCGCCTACCTGAACTCAGATCTCAAGGAGGAGTTGTACATGCTTCCTCCTCCAGGGTTTGAAGTCAGTGAGCCAGGCGTCGTGTGGCGGTTGCACAAATCCATCTATGGATTACGCCAATCTGCCAGGAATTGGAATATGTGCCTACATGAAGCCTTAGAAGAGCTAGGTTTTAAGAGATCTCTTGCAGACAGTTGTCTTTACATTAGAGGTTCAGGCGTAAAACAGCAAGTGGTGCAGGTGTTTGTTGATGATATCTTAGTCATGACACAGACAGGTGAACAGGTGGAGAAGTTTGCTAAAGAGCTTGGAAAGCGGTTCAAGCTAAAGCAGCTTGGAGATGTCAAGTCCTATTTAGGCGTGCAGATCACAAAAGCAAGTAATGGAAGCTTCTTGCTTTGCCAGAAAGGTAAGATTGAACAGTTGCTTGAGAAGTTCAGAATGTCTGATTGTGCAGGTGCCAGATCACCCATGGAGACTGGATACGTGAAGGAGTGTCAGCAAGTAGAACGCGTGGTGTTCGAAAATACTGAACTCTTTCAGTCAGCTCTGGGTAGTCTGTTGTATCTGTCACAGTGGAGCAGGCCAGACATTGCATTTGCTGTCAATCTGCTCAGTAGAGAGGCTTCAAGTCCTAGTGTGCAGGTCTGGAACGGTATAAAGCGGGTGCTGCGTTGCGTGGCAATACCCGCCCCCTTCCCACAGATGGTTAAATAAAGACACGGACAACAGAATTTAGGTTAATGGGCGAAAATGGCCACAACTTTATTGATTACAGGTAAGAGCGGTATTGGCCTTAGGCATTGGCCCTAACAGACTATCCGGTACTAACCAGGAAGGGTTAACACCAACAGGGGGAGCCACCCCAGATGTACATCCGTAGGCGCTCCCCAAGGGGTTACCGCTCGGGAGCGCGCTTTAGGCCCTAGCCTCCGTAGGTTTCGGACAAGGCGACGCTCCTCGGAATCCTTTAACGAACCACCCTTCAAGAATTGGGGGAGGTGATGGCGATCCTCCCCCCCGACCTCATTTGCATAACAATACCCCGGCCAATGCCTAACCGCCACACGAGCCAGGCTCGCCGCCAATACCCTCAAACCTGCAACCAATCCCTGATTCCCTGAAAAATGTCTGACAGCCAAATGTCATTCCCCGCATCAGAAAGATGCACGCCATCCCCGCGGTAGAGTGATTCATTCATGAACTGAATGCGCGGATGTTTGATAACCAGGCCACCCATGGCTGCCACTCTCCGCGCCACCGAGCGTTCCAAGATCCTCCTTGCTCTGCTCACTGCCACGGGATTTGCTGCGTCCCGCCAAAAGCGCCTCTCTAGCAAGGAAGACCAGATTATTGTCAAATTAGCATGCCGGGCCCGCAACTCCTCCAGGTCATTGAAAATGCTCCACCTCAAGTCCACCCATTTTCTATAAGCCAGGTCATTCTCGCCTAGTTGTATGACCAGCGCATCAGGTGGACCTTGCACTGTAACTCTTTTTATAACCGTTGGGAGGAACTCCTCCCAACGCATTCCCCGCCGCGAAATCCAAGACACTTCAACATAGCCAGGGAGTTGCAGGTCCCCACACCAGCCTCTGGAGGCCGCACGCAATCTTGCCCAGTGCACGATACTATGGCCAATGATCCAGAGCCGCACCGACCCGGTACCTGAAATAAGAGTGTGAGAAAACCAGGTCAGGGGGGTTGGTGACGTAAGGGGGAGTTAACGGGGGTTGCGGATGTAACCCCTGTATGCACTAGACTTCCACCGCCCCATGTCCATTATTCTCTCGGCCGGTAAACCCATGTGGACTGCAGTGGTCGCAGCTCCAATGCGGAAAGAGTGTGTGGCATACTCCTCGGGTGGAAGACCAATGGCCGCGATCGCCTTGCGCATAATCCTCGTGAACTGGTGTTTAGACAGATGCGCGCCATTGGCATGAATGAAGAAAGGGCCGCTGGCCTTAGGTCTTGCGCACAGAAACTTTCTAGCATCCTTTACTGGGCAAGGGCCAGCCTTTTGAGTTGCCTGCAGACGGATTAGCGCCCCTCTACCCAGCTGATCGGTCTTAGAGCTGCGTATTTTGAGTATTACCTCAGAGCTGGACAAGGTAATGTCCTCCAACAGTAGCCCCCTGTTGCTACTAGACAGCTGGCCCTCACAGACCAACTCGCCTATGCGCAAGGCCCCGAAGAAGGCGAAGGAAAATGCTGCGGAAAACAGCCTGGCCTCGTACTTGGACCAGCAGAGGACCCTGAGCTTCCTGCGAATCTGGGTGAGTATGTCGTAGGTAATGGGCCTCCTGCTATCAGAGCTGGGAGGCCGCGACCTGCGCCACCCCTCTAGCATTTTCCGCACGACGAAATGAGCACAGGGGTCTACTGAGGACAGGGCTTTAGAGAAGAAGGATATTGCTGCTGAATGAATGTTGAGGGTTTTGGGGGCCCGACCCAGATCGCGGAGGCGAACAAGATACTCTATGACCTCTGAACTAGATGGGGGCCTGCCAAGTTTAAACCGCTCTTTTTGTTGGCGGAATGATGTAAAATCTAGCCAGGCCTTGTTATATGATCTTAAGGTTGAGGGTGCCACTGCCGACAATACTCCCTTTATAGCTTCTCGTTGCCAATACTCCAGAGGTGCTCCGGAAACGGTTGCGGCAGCTGCTGCGCATCCGGCGCCAATAAGCGAAAGCTGTCCATCTGAAACCGAGACAGAGCATCCGCGATGTTATTATCGACTCCCGGAACAAATCTGGCTGAGGCATATAAGTTTAGCTGGAGGCAAGAAAGGACAAAATACCGAAGGAGTGCCGCCACTCTGGGGGAATGTGAAGATTGTTTGTTTAAGACAGACACGACTGCTTGGTTGTCTGTCCAGAAGCACACCCTGTGGTTTCTAAATTGCTCTGCCCAGATGTGGATTGCAACTACAATGGGGAAGAATTCTAAGAATGTTAGATCACGTAATATGGGTTTTCCTTGCCAGGCTGAGGGCCAACGTTGAGCACACCACTGACCTCTGAAGTACACCCCGAAACCCAAAGAACCCGCCGTGTCCGAATGCACCTGGAAATCCTCTAGCAAGGCCATGCTGTCTTGCCAAAGCGAAATCCCGTTATAACAATCTAGGAATTGGAGCCAAACTTGGAGATCTGCCTTCACTGCCTTTGAGAGGCGGACCCTATGATGTGGCGATTTTAGCCCTGCTGATAGCTTTGCTAGACGACCACAAAAGGGGCGACCAGGGGACACTACGCGGCATGCAAAATTGAGATGGCCCAAGAGTGATTGAATCTGTCTGAGAGTGACCTTTTTGAGGGGCAATATCTGCGAAATAAGCTCCTTTAGGGCCACCAGTTTCTCGATAGAAAGGCGAGAAGTTTGAGCGATTGTATCGAGTTCTATGCCCAGATATGTCATCTTGGTGACGGGGCCCTCCATCTTATCATTTGCCAGAGGGACGCCCAGCTCCGCCGCCAAGGCCTCGAAGGCATGTAGCAGGGCCTTGCAGTGATCCGCATTACTTGCTACCAGAATAAAGTCATCTAAGTAATGCCCCACCCCCCTGGAGCCAGTCTTGAACTTGAGTGCCCATTCCAGAAAGGTGCTAAATGTCTCGAAGGCGGCACAGGCGATCGAGCATCCCATCGGCATGGCTTTGTCGATAAAGTAATAGCCCTGAAATTTGAAGCCTAACCATCGGTGGTCCTGTGGGTGGACTGGGAGAAGGTGGAATGCCGACTCAATATCACATTTTGCCATAAAGGCACCCCTACCGAAAGACCGGACGAAAAGGGGCGAGCCCAGGCCAGCCTGACCTTAAGTGCCCTCAGGAAGGCCCGCCCCTGAAGCCGTCCCATTGGCTAGCGACGCTGCCACTGAATAATAATGAAATCTAGTTCCCGCGGGGCTTTGCTAGCCCCGCTAGATTGTGGGCGGGGTCGTGAGCCCGCAAACCCCCCCCCCCCTCCTGAGATCGGGAGTGGCTTTACCTGCAAGATACCAAAGATTTTTGTCTTAGGTTGCCAGCCCAAGGAGAAGTCAAACTGACATGCTTTGTGGACGCAGATTGGGGTAACTCTGAGAACCGCAGATCAGTGTCAGGCCTAGTGGTGAAGTTTGGGGACTCAGTGATTGGGTGGAGGTCCCAGAAGCAAAATCTCATAGCGCTTTCATCTACTGAAGCTGAGTTCAGTGCGCTATCAGATGCTTGCAGAGAGCTGGAGTTCTATGTGTGTTTGGTCGAGGAAATCTGTGGAGAGAATTGTCTGCCCGTTGTGGTGCATGAAGACAATCAACCGTGCCTTAAATTGGCTGAGACGGGGCAATTTAAGGCGAGGACCAAACATTTGGACATACGTTTTCAAAATGTGTGTCAGAGCGTTCGTGAGGGGCTAGTTGCTCTGAAATACTGTCCCTCAACAAAGAACTTCGCTGATGGTTTCACAAAACCATTAACCTTCCAGAAGCACGAGGAGTTCTGTGAGGGTCTGTGTATGGGGAAAGCATTGTTGGCTATTGTCCCCAGATGCAGGACAAGAGGGGTGTGGAGTTTGGAACAGACAGGGTTAAAACTCCGTGGTGTCCTGTATCTGGGAGGAGCTTGACGCAGAGAAGTGCGTCACAGTCTGTGAGCAGATTTGCTTTCGCTTCTGCCTGAGAGACACAGCTCAGCTCCGAGGCTGCAGGCTGTGTGTGCTTTTGGCACAGAGAAATGCCGGAAAGCTCTGATGGAAAGAGACTGATTTATGGCTTGTAAATAAACGCTACTAGAGATAAGAACCGAACTGTCTCTGGACTTGATTTATCCCTTTTTCTCACACGGACGCAGGACCGCTGCTACTCTGCTATCCTGCTAGGCCAGCTTCGGAGACACAGAGGCTGCTCAGGGAAGCCTGGCTGGACGCAGGATTTATATTCACACAAACAGTCCCACCCCAGAAAGAAAATAACAACAACAACAACAACAAACCACCGTTTGAGGTGCAACAGAGACACAGCCAGAGACAGAGCGAGACCCTGAATCAGTGCCATAACCAAGCCCTCATTCAGAACCAGAGCCTGAAAAAGAGCCACAGCCCGAACCAGAGCAACAGCCACAGCCACAGCCTAGAGCCACAGCCTGAGTCTACAACAGTACTTGATACAGTGCCGGAGCCTGAAACAGAGACACAGCCTCAAATAGAGCCTGAGCCTGAAACAGAGGCAGAGCCACAGCCAGAGCCTGAGTCTGAAACAGTCCTTGATAGAGTGCCAGAGCCAGAGCGAGACCCTGAATCAGAGCTTCCGGTTTCCGTCGCTGAACTGAAAGGGAGTGTGGAGAAACTCCGGAGGAGTTCTCCGAGTAATACAGGGGCTTGGGGGTGTCGCAAAGGCACTGCGCCCCCCCAGAAAGCTCAAGGGGGAAGCCCTTGAGGGAAAGAGCCCCAGCCGTGTGGATGCAGCTCCCCGTTTTTCCGGGTTTCTTTTGTTAAGGAGCTCGAAGCGGAGAGCCTGCTAGCACAAAAGGGGAAACAGCGACCCTGTATTACGATGCCTCTGGCTCCCTCTGAAGAATGCGATGAACCTCCTCAACCATAAGAACGGAACCCTTAGTGTGAGTAGTCTTTTTTTATGCCGAAAAATTTAATGTTACACTAAGAGAACGTCGGATGTTAGAAGATTTAATCTGGGAATTTATCTCGATAGAGGACTAAAATGGCGCTGGCTACAAAGTAGCAAGGAGGAGACAGGAAGTTTTTTCTTTCCGCCCGACTGTGTGAGTTACTAAGTAACTGTCTTGGACTTCTAATGTAACGAACGTAAAAATTTGAAACATTCCACAATCCTGGACAGCCAGCCTCTTTGGAGAGGAGCGGCTTAAATCTAAAATCTAAAAAGAGAGAGAGTAAATAACGGAAGGCTGCAGAGCAGTTTGAAATGGAGCTTTGCAGATCGGGAGAGAAGAGCTGCCTATGGAACTCTATGTAGAAGGGCACGGAAAAAACGGCTCGAGAAAACCGTCGGAAATATTAATAAAAAGAACTCTCCCTAACTTCTTGGCTCTCGTGGACACGCTGGAGGTTTGCTCAAGGCCTCTACGACTGAAACAAAAAACCATACGAAGCTAAAATATATTCCTCCAGCCCACCCTGTCAAAACTGTACATATACCATGCTCATAAGTTCGTGATTATCATTTTTTCCCCCTCCCCTGGTCCCCCCTTCTACCCCACGTTCAGTTATACCATTCATGACATTTACATTTTTGTGTTAAGTCAAAAAATAAATTGGTTACTCTATATTTTTTTCCTTCCCCTCTCCTGTTCCCTCCTCCCTCCCCTCCAACTCTGTTTTACTGTCTGTTTCTCTTTCCTCTTTATTTTAATAACATAAGTAACAACTTATCCAACCTACTTTCTACTCACCAATTTTTGGAGGAACTCTAAATCATCGGAATCATAACATTTAATTTAGGACGATCCTTTATCTCCTGAAAACACAATCAATGGGATAACAGCTAACGGAACATCTGAGGCACCCAGTGTGGTTTCCTGGATATAACTACACCTCACCTAAGACCGAAAAAAGAGACGCATTGGAATTTGGAACTGGAAATTCCAAAGTGCAATAAAACTTTGCACAGCCCCCAGCGAACTGGACTAAATAAATAAGTGGCTGAAAACTACAGGATTATACAAGTGGCTGAAACTACTGAATATATAGAGACTATACAATTTCTTCTCCCCCCCCCCCCCCCTGGAATATAACAGAATGTCACCAATTTTTGTTTACGCTTTTTTGTTTTTTGCTCATCTCCCCTCTGTCTCTGAAACAATTATACTAATATACTAATACAAAGCAAATATTTAACAACAAAAAGTTTCTGGAAATATAAGCGGGACTGGTTAATATTGTGTGAATAATTGATGTAAGTAAACTGAAATAAGGTATTGAAAGCCCCCTTGATACTAAGAAAACAAAAGAGGATAGGAGGTCAGGAGGGCAAGAGTTTTAAACTAATACAGTTTAAGGTGTTTATGGTGTGGAAAACATAAAAAAGGGGGGGAAATAGATTGTGAGCCCTTTAGGGGAGAGAAATATAAACCACAGGATGTCGGGGGAAAATGGTAAAAAAGTTGGAGGGACCCCGGGAGAAAGAAAAGCATCTCGACAAGAGGAAATTAAAGACTTAGACTTTTTGTGCTTTAAGATTAAAGAGGAATTTAAGCAAAGGGAAACACACATGGAAAACAAACTAGGAGAAATACAGGAGCAAATTGATAGGAAAATAGAAAGTGCTGTAGGCGAACTCTCGAAAAAGATACAAGATTTGACAGTTAAATCAAAAATAATTGGGACTTCCGGAGGCGGCGCGAAACGGCAATGGCGGTCCTCCTCTTGCGCTGAGGAGGAAGCTCTGCAGAATCGGGTCGTCCGCTACGCAAAGCGGAGACCCTCATCGAAAAACCACAGGCAGCAAGAGCCTGTGGCCGTGGGACTCGGCGGGCGCCAGAAGCGGCTCCTAACACCGAGAAGAGACCCCGTAAGGAGCCTCTGACCGTGGAGGGGGTCGCGGCGCTGTGAGTCGATCGCTACTCTGCAGAGTGAAGCCGCGCAGCTGCTGCTGGTGAGCGCTGACCTTTTTTCCTTGAAAAATTTGACTTCAGGAAACAACAGCCCGTGAGTAAAGATGAGACTGTAACAAAATTTTGAGCCAAAATTAACAGAAATTGGGTTGAAAGCGGAGAGACGTCAAAAGGAAGTCCGTCTTCCGCTGCTGCGGTAATATCAAAGCAAAGATCCTGAGGAATGGAGCCTGTGAAGAGGCGTTAAAATTAACTGATCTTGGCTTCCACAGAAGTTGGGTTAGGGCAAAGTGAAGATTTAAGTTATTTTCCTGACTTATCTTTTATGGAACTGTGTCAAACTTCTTCTTTTGGGAATTACAAATTTTGACTGAGAGACCCAGGTGCTTGGGCTGCCTGAACAATAGAACTGTCAGTTTGCAGTTTTAGTTACATGGTATCTGGGATCTGTTATAACCTGAGTGCCTAAAGACTTGCTACTTTGAAACATTAAATTGGCACTTATCAGAAACAGTGTAATATACTCAAACCAACTCTGCTAAACTCAAGTTTGTGAAGGTTCCTGGACATTAAATTGGATTTTATGGACTCTTATCGGTATGGCTTTTCCCCTCAAGACATTTTGAGCTCCCTCTAGAGGATTTTACTTTACTTTCTCTTTCCTTTCCTCCTGTGTGACTGTTTACTCTCTGGGCTGTTGCATTCCCATGGGAACAAGTTGGTTTGACCTTGACTATTAGATAAAATTGGAATGAGCGGCGCAAGAAAAAAGGAGCCCAAAGAAAAGGAGCATAGAGTAAGAACTAGACAAACAACCTTAGCCTCAGCCTTACAGACACGTAGATCGTCTGTGCCTACTCTGCCGTCGGCAGGGGAAGAAGAAACTGTGCCTATTCTCTCACTGGCAGGGGAAGAAGAAACTGAGCAATTGCAGCTGGAAGATATGGCTGCAGGAACAACGGCTTCAATTTTAGAAAAAAACTTGGAAAAGTTAGAATCTCTGGACAGGAGAGTGGAATCTTTGGACAAGAAAGCGGATGAACAAACGGCCAAGATTGACCAAAACACAACCTGTCTAAATAAAATAACTGAACAAGTGGCTCTGAATGTAAAATCAATTGGACAGTTAGCTGAGGACACTGCAGAAAATCGCAAATTGGCTGAGGCAACAGCCCTGAAAGTTGAAAATTTGGAACAAGAGGTAAAACCACTGCACAAGCAAGTTGGAGAGCAACAGACGTATTTGTCTATGATAGAACTGCGAAACCGGGAAAATAACCTGAGGTTAAGGTCAATACCAGAACTTGAACAAGGAAATTTAATTGAGTTCTTGACTAAAGAATTTTCTAAATTTTGGCCTTTAGAGGAGGAAAAGGACTTTAAAATTCTGTCGGCTTTTAGACTTGGAAAATCTACAAGGAAGGACAAGCCCAGAGATTGTTTGATAATTTTGAGATCGAAGGAGGAAAGAGACAAGATATTGGGCCTACATTACGAAAAATCACTGGACATTTCGGACAGGAGAGCTGAAATTTACAAAGATATCCCGAAACAACTTTTGGACCTTAGATCCATCTATCTTGAATTGGCTAGATTGTTAAGGAGTAATTCAATCATCTTTAGGTGGGAATTTCCTCAGGGATTATCTTTTACCTTCAGAGGGAAGAAGGTTAAAATTAGAACACCTGAAGATAGAGATAAATTTTTAATTGCCTACGGAGAGGACCTTCAGAAAGGAATTGAAACACCTTTGGGGTCTGGATTACCAGCTGCACCTTCACCCTTGGAACCTGAAGACCCAGAAAAAAAGATACCACCCCCAGAAAAATAACAGATCTATTCAGGATGTCTCTGCAACTTCTAAGCTGGAACATTAATGGATGCAACTCCCCGGAAAAAAGGAGGAAGATGTTTCACATATTGAAAAAAGAACAATTGGACATTATTTGTTTGCAAGAAACACATGTGCCTAGGCTCCACAAAAAAGTGTTAATAAACAAAAGACTAGGCCAAGAATTTATTTCTTCGGATCGAGTGAAGAAGAGAGGAGTGGTGATTTATGCAAAGGAGAGCCTGTCACCTAAACTCCTATTTACAGATGAGCAAGGAAGAATTTTGGCAATTGAGATACAACACCAAGGAGAGAAGCTTTTGATTCTAGGAATTTATGCACCAAATGAGGGGAAATCGGAATTCTACAAGAAGTTGCACGAGAGTATGCTGGATTATCTGGACTATGATAACATCATCATGATGGGAGATATGAATGGGGTCGTATCAACCAACATGGATAAGTCACAAAGTCAAATTGTGACAAAAGATGGCAGACTACCTAAGACTTTTTTTGAACTGACTGACAATATGGACTTGATTGACATTTGGAGGACAAAGAACCCCTTGGGAAGAGAGGGAACATTCTTTTCTCATTGATATTTTTTTTATTAAGGATTTTCTTGTTTTACAGAAGTGTAGTGCCTCGTATTTTTTTTTCTTCTTCTTCTTCCATGTAACGTTTTTACAAATCCGTTTCATTTGTTGAGGCATTAGGGGGAGAAGAAAACAGAAAGAAAAAAGAAAGGGGGGTGGGGTGAGGGAGGATGGGTGGGGGTGGGGTCGGGTGGTGGTGTTTCTATTATGTTTAATGTATGTAGAGTTTGGTGTCAGCGTTGCTTGTGTTCCTTTGGTGGTGAGAGAGGTTGGGGTTGGCTTAGGGTGTGATTGTTTGCTTGTGATTGGCTGTGGTGATCTTTGTTTTCGTGTGTGAGTGAGGTGGGTGGGTGTTTTGGATCAGGTTAGCCATATTGATTTGTATGCTGTTGGTGGATTATTGTCATTGTCCTGTTGGGCTGTGTATGTGATAAAGGGGAGCCATACCGGGGTGAAGGCGTCTTCTTCTGTTTGTCCCCGTGTCAGTTTCAGTTTATTAGTTAATTTTTCTAGTAGGGCTGTTTCCCATACTATTTGGTACCATTGGTCCATGCTTACTCCTGACAGGTCTCTCCAGTGTCTGGTTATGATGTTTCTGGCTGCTGAGAGCAGGTGGGTTATGAGTTCTTTGTGGTGTAAATGGGCATTGTTGTCTTGGAAGATGTTTAGTAGGGCCAATTCTGGGGTGATGTCTATTACTTGCTTAGTTATTTTACATATTTCTTGTATGGCTGTTGTCCAGAATAGTTGAATTTTGGGACACTCCCACCACATGTGGAGGTATGTGCCTGAGGAGGTGCACCCTCTCCAGCATTTTGGTGAGGTTCCTGGGTGTATTAGCGCTAGTTTCCTTGGTGTTAGGTACCACCTGTAGGTGAGTTTCAGTGTGAGTTCTTTTCTTTTTGTTGATATGGATTTAAAGGGGGGTTTAGACCACATTCTGGTCCATTGAGTAGGGTTAATCTCATAGCCTATGTCATTCTCCCATTGTTTTTTGATTGTGTCTAGGGGATTTGCGGGATTTTGGAGTAGTATTTTGTATATTGCGGATACCGTCCCTTTACCGTTTCCCTTTGTTGTTAGGAGGAGGTTTTCGAAGGTTGTCAGGGGCCTAGTTGCTGCTGATTTTACTGTTGGGTTGTTTAAGAGGGCATGTAGTTGGTGTTGTGTTAACCAGGTCATTTGGGTGTCTTCTAGTTTGTCTTGTATTTCTTGTGTTGACAAGGGTTTGTTATTTTTATAAAAGTCTATTAGGCGATATAAGCCTTTGGTTCGCCAGGTTTTTGTCTGGAGGTTTTGTGCTGCATGGTAGAATAATGGGTGGTACGCCAGGGGGATTAGTGGGCATGGGGTTGGGGATAGTTTGCCTATTTGTGTTTTCCATGCTTTGAGCATGGTCTGTGTGTACCTGTTAAGTGTTGTGGGAATTTTCTTTAGTTTGTTTGGGAGGAGTGGGTATGTTGTGGTGCAGGTGTTTTCAATTGTGTCCCTCTCTAGGTGTACCCATTGTTTTGTCTCATCTTCTAGTATATATGGGATTATATGGCATATTTGGTTGGCATTGTAATATGCTTCTATGTTGGGGATTCCCCATCCTCCTTCTGAGGTGGGGAGGTGCAGGTATTTGGGGCTTATTCTTGGTTTTTTATGTGAGAAGATGAAAGAGTGTAGTTTTCTCTGCCAACTGCGAAGTTGGGTTGAGGGGATCCAGATTGGGAGGGTTTGGAATAGGTAGATTAGTTTTGGGAGTGTGATCATTTTGATCATGGCTATTTTGTCTGAGAGAGTGAAATTCGTGTTATTCCATCTCTTTAGGTCTTTGTTAATTTGTCGCCACAGGGGCTTGTAGTTGTGGAGGTACAGTTTATTGAGGTTTCTGGTTATTTGTACCCCTAGGTATCTGAACTTGGTGTGGCAAAGTTTTATTTTGGTGACCTTCGTGAGTTCTTTTTGGGTGTGAGGAGGGGTGTTGAAGCACATAGCTTCTGACTTTGTAAAATTTACCTGTAGGCCCGACACCATTGCAAATGTGTTGAGTTCTCTGATGAGGGAGGTTGCTGTGCTTATGGGGTCTGGTGTTGTGACCATTAGGTCATCTGCAAAGAGCCCTAATTTATAGGTTCTGCCTTTTATTTCCACTCCCTTGATATCTGTGGCTGCTCGGATGCGGATTGCTAAGGGTTCCAGAGCCAGGATAAATAAGAAGGGAGACAGTGGGCATCCTTGTTTCATGCCTCTTTGGATAGCTATAGTATTAGAATCCATATTGTTAGTTCTGCATTTTGCTGCGGCTTGGGAGTATATTTGTTTGAGGATTTGTAGGAAGTTGGGGCCAAATTTCATGTTAGTTAGGACTGCTAATATGTATTTCCACTCCAAGCAATCAAAGGCTTTGAGGATGTCTAGGGACATAATTGTCAATGGGAGTTTGGTTGCCTTGCTGTGTTCGATCAGGTTCAGTAGTTTCCTGATGGGGTCTGTTATATTGCAGCCAGGGACAAAACCAGTCTGGTCTGGGGCTATTAACTTGTGTAGGAAGATTTTTAGGCGGTTGGCCAAGATTGATGTGAATATCTTGTAGTCTTGGTTTATTAATGAGATTGGGCGGTATGATTCTACTTTGAGGCTGTCTTTTAGTGGTTTTGGGATGGAGACTATTTTGGAGTGGGTCCAGGTTTTGGGGATGGGGGCCCCTTTTATGATGTCGTTGAATAGGCGGGTCATGTAGGGCATCAAGGGTTCTTTGAATTTCCTATAGAATTCTGCTGTGAAGCCATCTGGGCCTGGGGCTTTGTGTGGTTTCAGGTTTTTGAGGACCGCATCTATTTCCTCTGGGGTGATAGGGCTGTCCATGAATTCCTGTTCCTCATCAGTTAGGGTAGGCATGGTCAGTCCTGCTAGAAATGTTCTGATTTCCTTCTCTGGTGGGTTATGGGAGGTGTATAGGTTGGAGTAGAATTCTGCAAATTCTGAGGTTATTTCTTCGGGGGAGAATGTTATGTTGCCGTCTTTTTTGGTGATGCAGTGTATTCTTGTTTTGAGTGCTTTTTTCCTACATCTATTTGCTAGTAATCTGGAGTTTTTCCCTCCATATTCGTAGAAACGTTGTTTAGAGTATAGAATGTTGATCATTGTTTTGTTAATTTCTAGGGAGTCTAGTTCTCTCCTTTTTTGTTCTATAAGTTTGAGGAGTTTTTTAGATCCTGTTTGTTTGTAGCGTGATGAGAGGGCTGTGATGTCTTGTTCTATTTTGCTAATTTTTGAGGAGGTTTGTTTTTTAAGGAATGTTTTCTCTTTTATGCAAGCTCCTCTGGTGACCGCTTTCATTGCGTCCCATAGGAGGGGGGTTGTTATATTGTTTACATCGTTTTCCTTGAAGTAGTTTTGGAGGGTTTTTGTGAGACTCTCTCTAATTTGTTTGTTTGTAGTTAGGATGGGACTGAAGGACCATGATGGGGTGGTTTGTGTTCCTTCTCCTATTTTAACGATGACTTCTACTGGGGCGTGATCTGTGATTTTAATGTTACCTATGTTTGTTGATTCCACTGAGGGGATCAGACCCTGTGTGAGTAGAATGCTGTCCAGTCTGGACACTGTATCATGGCGTCCTGATTGGAATGTATGGCTGATGTCTCCCGGGTTTTGCTCACCCCAAATGTCGTAGAGACCCCTGTTTTTTAGCATTTTTAGTAACTTGTAAGAGTTCCTAGTTGTTGGGGGTTTCCTTCGGAGGAAGGTTGCCCATGGGGTTGTGGGGTGGATATCTTTCAGGGATAAACCTTTCATATTTAGATTGAGGTCCCCTCCTAGGATTGCTTCCCCTTCAGAGAAGGAGAGGAATTTGTTTAGTGTCTTCTGGAAGAATTCTAATTGTTTCGTGTTTGGGGCATATATGGAGCCGATTGTCAGTTTGATTTTGCCATCTAGTGTCCCTTTAGCGAAAATGAATCTGCCTTTTTTGTCCTTGAGGACTGTTGTGGCAGTGAAGTTCAGGTCTCTACTGAGTATTATGGCTACACCACGAGCTTTCCCTGAGCCTTGTGCGACCCACTGTTGACTGAAGCGGGGGTCGCTCAGGAGTTTGCTGCCTTTGGGTGGGTTGTGTATTTCTTGTAGGAAGGTGATGTGTGGTTTCATGGTGTTTATGTATGAGGTGATGCGTTTTCTTTTGATGGGGTTTCCCAGCCCCCTCACATTTAATGTAATTGCTTTTAGGTTAGCCATCTTGCTTATCTATTATGTGGGGCGATTCCCTGCCAACCCGTTCGGGTTGTCTTGTGTCTCTCTCTTCGTGTTGTTTAAAGAACCAGTGGGGTTGCGCTGACCTAGGGTGTGGTGGGTGGGGGGCTAGTGGGAGTAGAGTGAGATTTGGGTTAAAGAGTAGGGGGTAGGTTGTAGGGAGTTTCCTATATGTAGACATATAGGTGTTTGTTTGGGGTATTTTGGGCCATCTGGCATTTAGCCGGTTGGTCCTAGGTCTCAGCTGGTGTGGAAGGCCATGTTCAAGGACAGGCCATCCCCCCTGTTGTCTGCGATAGGGGGTGATCAGTGAGACAGTGTGAAGTGACTTTGTAACGTAGCTGTCAGGTATAAGGTTCGTAAGCAATGTTGCCAATGTTATAAGCAACATTGTTGGTGTGTTGGGGTGGGAATGTGGGTGCTGGTATGCTCTGGTGCCACCATATTGCTGGTTGGGTATCAGATTTTAGCCTGATTGTGGGTTGTGTTATTAAGGTTGGAGTTGTTTTTCCTTGGTATGGAGTATGAGGATGTTGAAGGTGTGGGTGATGGGGAATGTGGTTGAGGTCGTCTGGACTGGTGTTGGGGTGGGGGTTTCTGTGGGGGTGCGGGGCTGGGGGGGATGTTGATGGTGTTAACTAAATCTATGTTTTGGGGGGGGGAGAGGGGGAAAGGGGGGGGAGAAATCACCAGTCCTTCAGTTTGTGGGGTTTTTTCCCCTGGTTGCTTCATTCAGCTGCGGTTGTTGTTGTTGTTGTTGTTGTTGTTGTAGGGTTGTCCATCTGCGATGAATTGGTTTGGTTGATCTTGGTCTGGTTTCTTGTGTCGTATGGCCGGCGGGACGGTTCTGAGCATTGTGCTTGCCTGTATTGGTTTGCGTTGTTCTGCCGCTTCTGTTGTTTCTTTTTGCTCTGTACCGTCGTCCAGTTGCTTGCTGTTGTTTCCTCGTGGTTGGGGCTGTCACTTGGTGGGTTTGTCGGTTGCCATTCCGGTGGGAGGTCGAGTTCAAGGTTCTTTAGTAGTTGCAGGGCCTCAGGTATGTTGGTAACCATGTGTTGTGTTGTATTGGTTGTTACAATGAGACGGAAGGGGAAGCCCCATCGGTATTTGATCCCTGCTTGTTGGAGACGTTGGGTGCATGGGCGCAGGCTTTTCCTCCGGTTTAGAGTATCCTGAGATAGGTCCTTTAGGGCCAGAATGGGGGTTTCTCCATATCGAAGGTTGGTTGAGTTTCTGAGGTTGTTCCATACCTCTTCCTTCTTTTTGTAGCGCGTGAAGCATACAATGATGTCTCTTGGGGGGGGGCGCTGGGTTTTGGCATAGGTTTTAGGGCTCTGTGAGCCCTCTCCAAGTCATCTGCCTCAAGTTTCAGGCCTGGGATTGTGTGTTTTTCAGCCAGCGTATAATTAGGTCTGTTGGGCTTTTCTCCTCTGTTTTTTCAGGAAAGTTGCGGAAGCGGATGTTACAGCGTCTATTGCGATCTTCAAGGTCGGCTTGCTTAATTTTCATCTCTCTGTGTTCTGCTTCCATTTGGTTTACCAGTTCGTCCAGTTTCTTGTTCACACGTGCGTTCTCCTCCCGGTATTGCTCTATTATTCTTTCTTGCATTTGGTTCTTGTTCTCTAGAGCTTCCACTTTGGAGGTTAGATTGTTGATTAGTGCCTGCATGGGAGCCATTGTGGCCTTCAGTGTTTCTTCTAATCTTGCTTCCATTTCCCTCAGATCTCGTTTCGTTATTGGGTGGTCATCATCTTGAAGGGGAGTTACCATCTTAGCATTGTTTGCCATCTCCCTGGTTGGTGTCATCTCAGTCTCCCTGATAGTTTTGGTTTGAGGTTGGCTTGGCGTCCACTTGGGGTAGGGCGTGTGGTGGTTAGGAGTTGTGCCAGTGGTGATTCCTGGGTATTGTTGGGTTGTTGAGCTGATCAGGCTTTGTTGGCTGGTGGCTTTTACAGAGCGTTTGGATTAGGCGGTCATTTGTGTCACTTCTAGCCTGTGTTTTAAGAACTTCTCTTGGGTTTTCTGTAGTTGCCTCAGCGGTGCCGCCGAGGCTGGGGGGGAGGGCAGGTAAGCAGAGGTGGGTAGACTAACGGACAGACAGTTCATATAAAGGGAGGGGGGTTAGCAGGTAGAGATGCAAGAGATTAGAGGGGTGGGGCCAGGGGAAATATGTGTTTAGGAGGGGGTTGTATATACCCAAAAGGGGTACTGGGGTCCAGTTAAGGTGGAAATTGGGGTTGGGAGTGCGCTTAGAAACAGGGACAGACAAATAGGCTATATGTAAAGGGTGGAGGGAGAAAAGGGAAGAAGAAGAAGAAAGAGAGAAGAAGGGGGGAGGCGGGGGGGAGAGGGGAGATTGGAGTAAGAGAGAAGAGAGAGAGAGTGACAAAAAGAGAGTTGAAAGAGAGGAGAGATAGTACAGTAATATCAGAGGTATTAGATTGCAGCAGTAGTTTTAGCTATAGTATGAGGGGGCAAATTATGATAGGGTGATATGAATGTGTGTATGTGTTTCCTTTAGGGGAAGGGGGGGATGGAGAGAGGGAGGAGGGAGAGAAAATGAGAGGAGGAGGGGGAAGGGTGGGGGAGGGAAGGAGAAGAAAAGAGAGGGGGAGAGGGGAGGAGGGAGGGAGGGTGAGCTGCTGCAATGGTATGGGGGAAAGTCTTATTTTAAAAGAGGGGGTGGGGGGGAAAGGGCTCCCCCCTCAAAAACAAACTGACGGACAGGCTAAAAAGGGGGGGTTGATTTTAAAAAATAAAAGGGATAGAAAACAAAATTGGGGATGGAAAATAAAAGGTGGGATAAGGGGAAAAAATGAGGAGGGGTGAAGAGAGAGAGGGGAGAGCAAAAAGGGAGAGAAAAATAAAAGGGGGGAGTTGAGGGGGAGAGTATCAGTAACAATAGCAGTGATATAGAGGAAATTTTTGTTTTAAAAGAGAGTGGTGGTCGTAGCTGGGGGCGAAAGATTCCCCCCTCAAGAACAAGCCAACAAATAGAAAAGAACGGGCTTTAAAAAGAGAAAGGGGGAAAAATGTGTGGGTTTTTTTAAAAAAATAAAATAAAAATAAAATAAATAATAATATTTTCCCCTAATTATTGTTATTATTTTTTATTTGTAAAAAAGTAATTAAAAATGTACAGGTAAAAGATAAAAATGAGAATTAGAGGTAAAAAAAAGGGGGGGTTGTCTTTAGATAGATAGAGCTTTTTATTTAAATATAAAAATAAAAATGAGTAAAGTATAGGTAAAAGAGGATAGGTAAAAGAGAGTGGAAAGTCTGGGGCGAAGTGGCATTCCCAGGAAATGGCCTGTGATGGTTCAGGGCTGTTTTCTGGGTACTGCCATTTTAATTCTTAAGAGGGGAGTTTGAGGTGAAAATAAAATGAGGTTTAAATTGAGGGTGGGTGTGTGTGGAAAAGTGTGTCTTTAAATAGTGTGTAGAAAAGATAGAAATAAAAATAAAGATTCAAATAAAGGGTGGTTGCAGCAGCAGTGGCCCCTCTTTTAAAAAGAAAAATGATAAAAGTAGGTATATGGGGGGGGGGGATAAAAAAGAATTTCTTTTTAAAAAACGGGGGGAGGGGTAGGAAGGGGTTAAAAAAAGGATTTTGTTTGTTGGTTGTTGTTGTTTTTTAGAAAAAAGGAGAAAAGAAGGGGGTAGTTTCTTCCTTTCTGTGATCTCCTTTTGTCATGCGGCTTTGCATGGAGGGGTAGGCTCCGGTCGGCTCAGCCACGTGCTTTTTCGCAGCGTCCTTTGCCTTCCCGTGTTCACCTACCTCCCCTCTTCTTTGTCGGCAGAGATGGGGGCGATGGGGGCAGCAGCGGTAAAGTTAGGGCTCCTCCTTCTTTCTTTCTTTTTTCTCCTTCTTCCTTCCCCCTTCTCTTTTTCTCCCTCTCTGCGTTAGCTCCACTGTCTTCCTGGATTTGGAGCTCCTCTCGGCTGTTGGGGGGGGGGGTCGGGTGCCTTTCCGACTCAATCAAGGTCGTGGGGGGGTGTTTTGGCTCCCTTGAAAGACGCCCCGGGCACCCCCGATTCCTCTCCATTGGCAGTGTTGGCAGCAGCAGACCTGGGAGCCCGGGAATCGGCCAGACAGAGCCTTTCACTCTGGCTGGCTTCAGGAGCTCTTTTCTGCTGCTGCAGCCGCCATGCTGCCTCCCGAGAATTTCCGGGAACATTCTTTTCTGAAGCCCAACTGACATGGACAAGAATCGACCAAATTTGGATTTCTAGAGGTCTGGCACCCAAGACCAGAAAGGTGGAAATCTGCCCAAAGACCTGCTCCGACCATAATGCAGTAAAGATGGATATGACACTACTACCAACCGGCTCCTTTAGATGGAAGATGAATGACAATTTGTTTAGAGATCAGGAGATCATCAAGAAGGCCCAAAAAGCTCTGAAGGATTACTTTGAGATAAACTTGAATACTACGGTGGAAAAAAGGATCATCTGGGACGCAAGCAAGGCCGTGATGAGGGGGTTTCTGATACAACAGAATGCTGTAAAGAAAAGGATACAAAATGAGAAAAAAGATAAGATTTTGGAGAAAATTAAAGAATTAGAGAAGAAGTTAAGATTAAATCCGAAGTCACAGCCGATTCTGAGAGAAATTAAACTCTATCAAGCACAATATTCTAAATTGATAAACCAGGAAATAGAGTGGAAAGTTAAACAAATGAAACAAAGAACATTTGAATCGGCGAACAAATGTGGGAAACTGCTAGCATGGCAGTTGAAGAAGAGACAAAAATTAAATACAGTCACAAACTTAGAGATTGAAGGAAGAAACATTCAGAACCCTGTGGATATTAGAAAGTGCTTCCAGAGATACTTCAAAAAACTATATACTCAAGGGCCACAAGATGAGGATGAGATAAAACAATTTTTGAAAAAGAATGGACTATCAAAATTGTCACAAGAAAATAGATCAATCCTGAATTGTAAAATAACACGACAAGAGATCGAACAAGCCATTCAGAACATGCAATTGGGCAAATCTCCAGGGCCAGATGGGCTTACCTCCAAGTACTATAAGACACTGAAAGATTATTTGATACAACCACTGATGGAGGTTAGCAATGAAATTTTGGAGGGGAAGAAGGCGCCGGAATCGTGGAAAGAAGCGTTTATCACATTAATACCGAAATTGGAAACTGAAAAGACACAACTTAAGAACTACCGTCCCATCTCTCTCTTAAATGTGGATTACAAAATATTTGCAGACATTTTAGCAAGTAGATTTTAAAAAGTTTTAAATGAAGTAATTCATAAGGACCAGGCAGGCTTTCTCCCAGGTAGACATTTGTTTGCTAACACAAGGAACATTATTGACATTTTGGAGCTCTTGCAAACAAATATTAACACAAAAGCAGTGTTGATTTTTATAGACGCGGAGAAGGCCTTTGATAATATTTCTTGGAAATTTATGAAGGAAAATCTAGAAGGGATGGGAGTGGGACGGGGTTTTGAAAATGGGATTGACGCAATTTATTCAGAACAGAAGGCTAAACTGATAGTTAACAATGTGGTTACAGAAGAGTTCAAAATTGAAAAAGGAACACGACAAGGCTGTCCTATTTCCCCATTGTTATTTATTTCGGTTCTGGAGGTGCTCTTGAACATGATTAGAGGGGACCGGTTGGTGGAAGGAATTCAGGTCGGAGCGAAACAATACAAACTTAAAGCTTTTGCAGATGACCTAGTTTTGACCCTGCAGGAGCCAGAATCTAGTACGAAAAGAGTATTACAATTGATTCAAGAGTTTGGTCGGGTGGCGGGATTTAAATTGAACAAGCAGAAAACTAAGGTATTGGGAAAAAACCTGACAGATACAGAGTCAGAACGGTTTCAGAAAGAAACAGAGTTAAACGTGGTTAAAAAAGTAAAATACCTAGGGGTAAACATAACAGCTAAAAATCTGAGTTTATTCAAGGACAATTATGAGAAATGTTGGTCAGAAATTAAGAGAGACTTAGAAAGTTGGACAAGATTGAAACTTTCCTTGTTAGGCCGTATTGCTGCTATAAAAATGAATGTATTGCCAAAAATGCTGTTTTTGTTTCAAACATTACAGATTGTGGACAAAACAGAATGTTTCCGGAAGTGGCAGAGAGATATTTCCAAATTTGTCTGGCAGGGCAAAACGCCCAGAATTAAGTTTAAGATACTAACTGACGCGAAAGAAAGAGGAGGCTTTGCCCTGCCAGACTTAAGGTTGTATTACGAATCAGCAGCTTTCTGCTGGTTAAAGGATTGGCTGCTTCTTGAAAACACTGATGTATTGGATTTGGAAGGTTTTAACAATGCTTTTGGTTGGCATGCATATTTATGGTATGACAAGGTTAAGATTCATAAGGCTTTCAAGAACCATATTGTCAGAAAAGCAGTATTTAATGTCTGGACAAAATACAAAGACTTATTGGAAAACAAAACTCCAAGGTGGCTTTCACCATTGGAAGCAAAGGCCCGAAAAAGACTCAATATGGAGGCCAAATGGCCGAAGTATTGGGAAATACTAGAGAAGGATGGAGATAATTGGAAACTGCAGAGTTTGGAGAAAATGAAAGATAAAGTGCGAGACTGGTTACATTACGCTCAGATTAAATAAGTTTTTAAACTTGACAAAAAGTTAGGATTCCAGGTGGAAAAATCGAAGTTGGAAACGGAATTGTTAGAGCCTAAGACTAAGGTACTTTCAAGAATGTATAACTTGCTGTTAAAATGGAATACACAAGATGAAATGGTAAAATCAGCTATGATAAAGTGGGCACAGGACATTGGGTATAATATCATGTTTGAGGACTGGGAAAGGTTGTGGACCAACGGGCTGAATTTCACTGCATGTAATGCTCTGAAAGAAAATGTTATGAAAATGATATATAGATGGTACATGACCCCAGTTAAACTTGCAAAAATATACCATTTGTCTGATAACAAATGTTGGAAATGTAAAGAAAATGAAGGAACATTCTTTCACCTCTGGTGGACCTGCCCTAGAGTGAAGGCTTTCTGGGAAATGATATATAACGAGCTGAAAAAGGTATTTAAGTATACCTTCACCAAGAAACCAGAGGCCTTCCTTCTGGGTATTGTCGGCCAGAAGGTGTTAAAGAAGGACCGAACATTTTTTATGTACGCAACAACAGCAGCAAGGATACTCGTCGCTAAGTATTGGAAAACCCAAGATTTACCCACGCTGGAAGAATGGCAGATGCAACTGATAGACTATATGGAACTGGCTGAAATGACTGGCAGAATCCGAGACCTGGGAGAGGAGACGGTAGAAGAAGACTGGAAGAAATATAAGATTTATCTACAAAAATATTGTAAATTGTATGAATGTTAAGCAGGATGCTAGATTATAAACAATTCGGCACCATTAAAACAGATGAGGTGAATTATGAGGTTAAGTTAAACTTAATTAGACAATGATTAGGCTAAACCAAATTTTTTCAAGATATAAAACAAATTCATTTAAAATGTGTGATGTAATATTGGAAAATTAGTTAGTAAGAATGTAAACAAGGTGATAAATTGCTGGATTAAATTTTTTATAACTGGGAACGCAGAAACGGGAGACGTGAGGAAGTCCAAAGATGACAAGAAAATGTGTTATGATATATATTATTGTGTTTTATTTATTTGTATTGTAATTAAAAACTCTTAATAAATATTTAAAAAACAAAAACAAAAATAATTGAAGACTCCAATAAAAAAAACACAAAAAGATTTGAGGGACCAAAAGAAGGAAACAGAAAAGCTGAAGGAAGAAGTAAAAAAATTAAATAAAACACAAGACCAATTATTGGACAATTTAGCTATGACAGAAATGCATCAAAAACATCTTAATTTAAAATTTAAAGGGATCGCCGAAGAAGCAAATGAAAACATAAGAGGAAAAATAGTTCAGGAACTTGCAAAATGGTTGGAGATGAAAGAAGAACAAATAGCATATACAATAGAGAACGCGTTTAGAATAAGAGGAAAACCACAACAATTTAAGTCCAAAAGAATCCCCGGAGACTGTTTAGTAATATTCAACTCCATTGAAATGAAAAATATAATATTAAGAAATAGTTTTAAAAGAAAGTTGATGATCGGAGACCGTCCAATCACCATCTTTAAAGAAATTCCAATTAGGATCCTGCGCAAAAGGGAAGGATACAGACAGTTAACAAGTGTTTTGAAGAGGAACGCAATACAGTACAAATGGGAATTCCCAGAGGGGGTTTCCTTCTATCATAAAAATAAAAAATTCAAGCTGACAGATATTCATGAAGCAGAAAAGTTCGTGAGAAGATACGAAAAAGACCTGGGTAAAGAAGAAGTAGGACAGCGAGGAGGCAACTTGGTCGCAGGGGGGAGTGGAGGGGGTGGAGTCGAGGAGGGGGGGGAGTCAGAGGAGGAAACGGAGGATTTTAGATCGGAGGAAGAGGAGGAGGGAGAAGACAGAGAGTTCAACAGAAAGGGAAGCACCAGACTTTAAATCAGAAAGTAGGATAAAGTGTACTTAGTCATAACTTGAAATGACCATTAAGTTTATATCGTGGAATGTGAATGGCTTTAATGATAAGTCCAAGAGGAATAAATTTGAAAAAATTATAAAGAAAAAAAATATCGATGTCATTTGTTGCCAAGAAACTCATGTTGCCAAAAAACACAAGCATATTTTAATAAATAAGAAGCTGGGAACAGAATTTATCAACTCAGACTCAAAAAAGAAAAGAGGGGTAGTAATTTATGTGAAAGAAAAATTAGAACCCAAGCAAATATGTAAGGATGAGGAAGGAAGAATCCTAGGAGTACAAATTAAATACCAGGGAGAAAAAATAAATGTGGTAACAGTTTATGCCCCAAACTCAAATAGACTGGAGTTTTTTTAAAAAATTGGAGCAATTTTTATTAGACTTAGATAATAACAAATTGGTCTTACTTGGAGATTTAAATGGAGTACCGACACCAGAACTAGATAGAAGTGTAAGAAAAAAGAAGTTAAACCAAGGGAAATTACCGAAATCCTTCAATGACCTTGAGGAAAATTTAGA
This sequence comes from Podarcis gaigeae, assembly GCF_964106915.1. Classification (NCBI taxonomy): domain Eukaryota; kingdom Metazoa; phylum Chordata; class Lepidosauria; order Squamata; family Lacertidae; genus Podarcis; species Podarcis gaigeae. The sequence continues at coordinate 26,713,108 of NC_139695.1, forward strand.
TCTAATAGATATATGGAGATACAAAAACCCTACGACAAAACAATTCACCCACTTCTCTGAACCACACCAGAGCTGGAGTAGGTTGGATCAGATTTGGATCTCAAGAGAATTAACAACAAGAGTGGTGAATTGTGAGATCCAACCCAGAACTCTGTCGGACCATAACCCAATAACACTACAACTAAAGTGGAACACCCAGGGGCTATACAGATGGAGAATGAATGACTACTTATTTGAAACAGAAGAAGTGATTGAAAAAGCAAAAACTACTATAAAAGACTATTTTGACCTAAATATGAATAAGGGGACAGACATAGATGTAGTGTGGGACGCTAGCAAGGCAGTGTTAAGAGGCCTCCTGATACAGCAAAATATTCAAAGAAAAAAGGCCAAAGAACAGAAAAAAGAAGAAGTAATTAATAAAATGAGAATATGTGAGAAAAACATGATAAAAAATTCGAACAACAATGGTTATAAACAAGAATATAAGATGCTCCAAACACAATACTCAATATTAATAAATCAAGAAGTGGAATGGGGAATCAAGTTAATGAAACAAAAGTTTTTTGAATCTGCAAACAAAACTGGAAAGTTCCTGGCGTGGCAATTGAGAAAAAGGAGAAAACTCAGTCTTATCAACAAAATAAAAGTGGAAGAACAAGTGCTAGAGGACCCCAACGAAATAAAAAAGAACTTCCTTAAATTCTATGAAAAGTTATATAAAATAGAGGAAGAAGACTTAACAGGTATAGAAAAATATTTCGAAGAAAACAGCCCAAATAACATATCGGAAGAGGAAAGAAACGGTTTAAATAAACCTATAAAAGTAGAGGAAATTAGAGAGGCAATTAAGAGGATGAAACTGGGAAAGATTTAAGATAATGGAAAATCAGGAAGTCAGTAAATTTCTACGTAGATATGAAAAAGATCTTGGAGGGTTGGAGGAGAGATATGCAGGGAGGAGTGGAGAGGGGGAGGAGAGGGGTGGTGCGGGATTGGGGGGAGGGGAGAGGACGAGATGGGGGCGGGGGGAGGGGGTGAAGAGGAGGAGGAGGGGGGAGAGACAGGGGGGAAGAAGTGGGGGAGGAGGAAGAAGAAACAGAGAGTAAAACCACCCGAATTTGAATCGACAAAAACCCAAATCGGTAAATTTCTGACTTATCAGTAGATAAAAGTGACAATGAATCTTAAAATTTTAACATGGAATGTAAATGGCCTGAACGAAAAAACTAAAAGGAATAAAATTGTAAATGTGCTGAAAAAGAAAAAACTGGATGTAATCTGTATACAAGAGACTCATGTAGCCAAAAAGCATAAACATGTTTTGTCAAACAAAAATCTGGGTACAGAATTTATAAATTCCACGGCAGAGGAAAAAAAAGGAGTAGTAACATATGTCAATGAAAAATGGGAACCCAAATTGATCTATAAAGACGAAGAAGGAAGGATATTGGGGGTACAGATAAGCTTCCAGGGGGAAAAGATTAATGTGGTAAATATATATGCCCCAAATTCAAATAAGCCAGAGTTTTTCAAGAAATTAGAACAAGTGTTAGTAAAATTTGAAAACAATAGGACGATACTTTTGGGAGATCTCAATGCAGTGCCTATACCAGAAATCGACAGACAAACAGAAAAGAAAAAACGAAATCAAGGAAAATTACCAAAAGCATTCCAGGACTTGGAAGAAAACATGGAGTTGATAGATATTTGGAGACATAAGCACCCAACAGAAAAGCAGTTTACCTTTTTCTCAGAGGTACATAAAAGCTGGGGCAGAATAGATCAAATTTGGACTTTGAGGGAATTTACCTTAAGAACCACAAAATGCGAAATCCAACCGAGAACCCTCTCCGACCATAATTCAATAACATTGGAAATAAAAGGTGCAACGCAGGGGGGCTATAGATGGAGACTGAATGAATATTTATTGGATAATGATGAGGTTACTGAAAAAGCTAAAGCCACTCTAAAAGAGTACTTTGAATTGAATCTTAACACAGGAACAAATATAGATGTGGTATGGGACGCCAGTAAGGCGGTCCTAAGAGGTCTTTTCATTCAACAAAACAATTACAAGAAGAAAATAAGACAGCAGAAGAAGGAAGAAATTCTCAGACAGCTAAGAGAGTATGAGAAAAAATTAATAGAGCACCCGAAAGATGAGCAAAGTATACAAACAATAAAAATATTACAAACACAATACTCGATGTTAACGAACCAAGAAATTGAATGGAAAATTAAACGGGAAAATTCTTAGCTTGGCAACTGAGAAAAAGACAAAAACAAAATGTGATAAATAAAATAATGGTAGAGGAAGAACTGATAGTAGACCCCAAAAAAATACAAAAAAACTTCCTTAAATTCTATGAGGAGTTATATAAGAAAGGAGAAGAAGACCCAACCCAAATAGAAAGATACTTAGAGAATTGCAAAGGGAAGATCGTAACAGAAGAAGAAAGACTTCAATTAAACAGACCCATAAACATAGAAGAGATTCAAAATGCGATAAAAAAAATGAAATCGGGAAAGGCACCAGGGCCGGATGGCTTATCAGCTAAGTACTATAAGGCTCTGGAAAATCAACTGTCACCAGCGCTTTGCGACACCATGAATAATATCCTAAGAGGAGGGAAAATACCTGAGTCCTGGAGGGAAGCATTTATAACGCTAATCCCTAAACCAGATACAGACAAATTAAATATCAAGAATTACAGACCAATATCTTTACTAAATAACGATTATAAAATATACGCCGATATTATGGCAGATAGATTGAAAAAGTGTTTAACAAATCTAATCCACAAGGACCAGGCGGGTTTCCTCCCAAATAGGTTCTTGAAATACAACGTGAGACATGTCATAAATATAATAGAATATTTGGAGATCAACAACGACATACCTGCGGCACTGATTTTTATAGACGCGGAAAAGGTGTTTGATAATGTCTCTTGGCTGTTTCTATTAAAATCTATGGAAAAGGCGGGGATAGAGGGCGAATTTATGAAAGGAATACAGGCAATATACTCAACCCAATCTGCCAAATTGGTAATAAATAATAATCTTACAAATATATTTAAAATTGAGAAAGGGAACGAGACAGGGATGCCCCCTCTCCCCGCTCTTATTTATCATGGTCTTAGAAGTATTGGCGAATAGAATAAGATCGATATCAGAGATACAAGGGATCAAAATAGGAGTAAAGGAGTATAAACTAAAAGCCTATGCGGACGACTTGATGTTATCTTTGGAAGAGCCGCAAGAAAGTATTGGCAAAGCGCTGGAGACACTAGAGGAATTTGGTAAGACATCTGGCTTCAAATTGAACAAATTAAAAACAAAAATGCTGATAAAGAACCTGGGAAACAATGAAAAAGGAAAATTAGAGAGACAATATGGAATTAAGGTGGCTAAAAAAATAAAATATTTAGGAATATGGCTTACACCAAAAAATATAAACCTAATTGAAGACAACTATTCGACAAAGTGGAAAGAAATTTAAAAAGATTTGGACGTCTGGAATAGAATCAACCTCTCGTGGTTGGGCAGGATGGAGGCAATAAAAATGAATGTACTCCCCAAGATGTTGTTTCTGTTTCAAAATATTCCTGTTATCAGAGGAACCAAAATATTTAAAGACTGGCAGAAAACCCTGTCAAGATTCATATGGCAGGGAAGAAGGCCAAGGATTAGATTTAAATTGCTTACGGACAGAAAGGAGAGAGGAGGGTTTGCAGTCCCCAACTTAAAATTGTACTGCGAGGCTGCCTGCCTTTGTTGGGTTAAAGATTGGATAACCTTGGAGAATACCGACCTACTAGATTTAGAGGGGGCAGACAACAGGTTTGGCTGGCATGCCTACCTGTGGTCAAACAAAGAGAAGGCCCATAAAGGATTTTCGAGCCACACTATCAGGGGCTCATTGTACGAAGTTTGGGAAAAAAATAAAAAACTGTTAGAGCGGAAAACACCTTGGTGGCTGTCCCCAACAGATATCCTAATAATTAAAAAAACAAACATGGAAGAGCAAAGATTGACATATGAAGACTTATTGGTGAGATCTCAAGACAGTTGGAAACTAAGACCGTATGAGGAATTGAAGGGAAAGCTGACAGGCTGGATACAGTACCATCAAATCAATGCAATAGGGACAGAAGACAAAAAAATCGGAATGAATGAAAAGAAATCCAAATTCCAGATCGAAATAATTGAGAGTAAGTCTAGGCTATTGTCTAAAATGTACAACATACTTTTGGAATGGGATACAAAAGACGAGGAAATTAAGGAAGTTATGGTCAAGTGGGCGATAGATCTGGGGCATAACATAGAATATGAGAAATGGTCAAAATTGTGGAATGAGGGGATAAAATTCACGGCAAGCGCTGCAATTAGAGAAAACCTAGAGAAGATGATATACAGATGGTATATAACACCAGAAAAATTAAGTAGGATGTATAAGACCGGAAATAAGGCCTGCTGGAGGTGCAAAACAAAAGAAGGTAATTTTATACATATGTGGTGGGCATGTGAGGAAACGAAAAAGTTCTGGGATCAGATATATAATGAATTAAAAAAAATATTTAGATACACATTCCCAAAAAAACCAGAGGCCTTCCTATTAGGTGTTATTGGAGAAGAAATTAGGAGAGAAGATAAAACCCTGTTTCCATACTCAACAGCAGCGGCCAGAATGCTAATCGCCCAAAATTGGAAAAGTACAAACATACCAACGGTGAGCGATTGGCAAATAAAATTATATGACTTTGTTGAATTGGCAAAAATGACGCAAAGAATTAGAAACCAAAAAAATACAAAGTTAAAGGACGACTGGAACAAATTTATGGTCTATATCGAAGGTAACTTTAGAAACCTACCAACTATAGCAGGTCTGTTATAAAACTTCCGATGTATTAACTAATAACCAATACCAGCTGTAAAATGAATTTATGAAAATCAGAAATCTGAAATCAGTAGGGAAGGAAGTCAGGCTTTGTATGTTAATTGTTATTTTTATTTAGTTTTCGTTCTTTTTTTTTTCTTTTTTTTCCTTTTTGAATGTTTTGTTTTTTCGTTTCGTTGTATGTGTATGGTATATGAAACTTAATAAAAAAAATTAAAAAAAAAAGAGGATGAAACTGAGGAAAGGCCCAGGCCCAGATGGGTTATCTGCTAAGTATTACAAGACCCTAGAAGAATATATAACACCGGTATTATGTGATGTAATGAATGAGATATTAAGAGGAGGAAAAACACCAATATCTTGGAAAGAAGCATACATCACGTTGATTCCGAAACCAGATTCAGACAAACTTAACATCAAGAACTACAGACCGATCTCATTACTGAATAATGATTATAAGATCTTTGCCGATATAATGGCACACCGACTTAAAAAGTGTCTGAGTAATCTTATCCATACTGACCAGGCCGGTTTTCTACCCAATAGACAAATTAAAGACAACATAAGATATACAATAGACATCATTGAATATCTAGAATGCCATAATGAAATTCCAGCAGTTTTAATGTTCGTTGACGCCGAAAAGGCATTTGATAATGTGTCTTGGGTTTTCATGATAAAATGTTTGGAAAGGTCGGGGATAGAGGGCACATTCCTGGAAGGAATGAAAGCGATTTATACACAGCAAAGTGCTAGACTAATCATAAATAACAATTTGACAGATCCTTTTAAGATAGCGAAAGGTACCCGACAGGGGTGCCCTCTGTCCCCGTTACTGTTCATTATGGTGCTAGAGATAATTACAAATAAGATAAGGAAAACTCAAGATATTTGGGGTATAAAAATAGGAGTGAAAGAACACAAATTGAAATCATATGCTGATGATCTTATGTTGTCGCTGGAAGACCCAAAAAAGAGTGTTGGGAAAGTATGGGAACTACTAGAGGAATTTGGAAAACTATCCGGTTTTAAATTGAACAGAGCAAAAACCAAAATAATGACCAAAAATCTAGAAGAAAAGACAAAAAATGATCTCGAAACTCAAACAGGGATTAAAATTGCCAAAAAAGTAAAATATCTCGGAATCTGGTTAACCATGAAGAACATAAATCTGATTGAAAATAATTACAAGAACACAAGGAAAGAAATAACAAAGGACTTGGATACTTGGAACAGAATACACCTCTCTTGGTTGGGGAGAATGGCTGCGATCAAAATGAATCTATTACCAAAATTACTCTTTTTATTCCAAAATTTACCGATAATTAGGGGAATTTCACTATTTAAAGATTGGCAGAGACTACTTTCTAAATTTATTTGGCAAGGAAAAAGACCAAGGATTAAATTCAAATTGCTCACGGATCAAAAAGACAGGGGGGGATTTGCGGTCCCAAATTTACAGTTATATTATGAAGCAGCATGCCTTTGCTGGGTAAAAGAATGGATTGTCATTAAAAATAAAGATTTGTTAGATCTAGAGGGTTTCAACTTAAGATTTGGATGGCATGACTATCTGTGGTGGGATAAAGGAAAGAAACATAAAGATTTTTCTAACCATATTATTAGAGGGCCACTGTTAGAAGTGTGGGAAAGGAATAAAAAATTATTGGAACAGAAAACCCCCTGGTGGTTATCACCAATCGATATACTGACAAAAAGGAAAATAAACACTGAAGGGGAAAGATGGACATATGAAGATCTATTAGTTAGAAATGAATCCGGGTGGAGAATCAGACCATATGAAGAAATAAAAAATAAGTTGACTGGCTGGATTCAATATCACCAAATTAACTCCATGTGGACGGAAGATAAAAAGATTGGGATAAATGAGAAGAAATCTAGATTTCAGATTGAAATAATAGAAGGAAGAACAAAATTACTATCAAAAATGTATAACCAGTTACTTGAGTGGGACACCAAAGATGAGGAAGTGAAGGAGGTGATGGTGAAGTGGGCAGTGGACTTGGGTTATAATATAGAGTTTGACAAATGGAAGGCTTTATGGTGTAAAGGTATGAACTTCACGGCATGTACAACACTCAAGGAGAACATGTATAAGATGATGTACAGATGGTACATGACGCCGGTAAAATTGGATAAAATTTATAAAACAGGTGATAAAATGTGTTGGAAATGCAAGAGTAAGGAGGGCGACTTTATACATATGTGGTGGTCATGTGAGACACTTAAAATTTTTTGGGAATCTATCTATAATGAATTAAAAAAAGTCCTCAAATACACCTTTAGCAAAAAACCCGAAGCTTTCCTCCTGGGGATAATTGGTGAAGAAATCAAAAAGGAAGATAAAACATTTTTTCAATACGCAACAGTGGCTGCCAGAACCCTCATAGCACAGTATTGGAAAACGTCTAAAATCCCAACGATAATAGAGTGGCAATCTAAACTATTTGACTATTTAGAACTGGCAAAATTGACACAGAAAATAAGAAATCAAAAAAGTACAAAATTTAATAATGAATGGGATAAATTTAAGTTATATATGGAAACAGAAATACAAGGAAAATAAAAATGTTGATAAAAAACAAATATATATTTGAAAAATCACAGTAGGTATGAGATAACGCTTACTACGTAAAAATTGCTTGAAAAATGAGACACTGCGGATAAAAAATATGATAACTTTATTCCGAAATCGAGATAAAGGGAAGTCGATGAGTGTTTGTCAATGTAAGTTGAGTTGTCTATGTTTTTATGTATTACATGTTTCGTTTTTCTTTTTTTTTCTTTTCCTTTTTTCTTGGCTGTGTAACTATGTTTGTGATATGTATGTATGTTAAAAAAAAAAGAAGAGCTAGGTTTTAAGAGATCTCTTGCAGACAGTTGTCTTTACATTAGAGGTTCAGGCGTAAAACAGCAAGTGGTGCAGGTGTTTGTTGATGATATCTTAGTCATGACACAGACAGGTGAACAGGTGGAGAAGTTTGCTAAAGAGCTTGGAAAGCGGTTCAAGCTAAAGCAGCTTGGAGATGTCAAGTCCTATTTAGGCGTGCAGATCACAAAAGCAAGTGATGGAAGCTTCTTGCTTTGCCAGAAAGGTAAGATTGAACAGTTGCTTGAGAAGTTCAGAATGTCTGATTGTGCAGGTGCCAGATCACCCATGGAGACTGGATACGTGAAGGAGTGTCAGCAAGTAGAACGCGTGGTGTTCGAAAATACTGAACTCTTTCAGTCAGCTCTGGGTAGTCTGTTGTATCTGTCACAGTGGAGCAGGCCAGACATTGCATTTGCTGTCAATCTGCTCAGTAGAGAGGCTTCAAGTCCTAGTGTGCAGGTCTGGAACGGTATAAAGCGGGTGCTGCGTTACCTGCAAGATACCAAAGATTTTTTGTCTTAGGTTGCCAGCCCAAGGAGAAGTCAAACTGACTTGCTTTGTGGACGCAGATTGGGGTAACTCTGAGGACCGCAGATCAGTGTCAGGCCTAGTGGTGAAGTTTGGGGACTCAGTGATTGGGTGGAGGTCCCGGAAGCAAAATCTCATAGCGCTTTCATCTACTGAAGCTGAGTTCAGTGCGCTATCAGATGCTTGCAGAGAGCTGGAGTTCTATGTGTGTTTGGTCGAGGAAATCTGTGGAGAGAATTGTCTGCCCGTTGTGGTGCATGAAGACAATCAACCGTGCCTTAAATTGGCTGAGACGGGGCAATTTAAGGCGAGGACCAAACATTTGGACATACGTTTTCAAAATGTGTGTCAGAGCGTTCGTGAGGGGCTAGTTGCTCTGAAATACTGTCCCTCAACAAAGAACCTCGCTGATGGTTTCACAAAACCATTAACCTTCCGGAAGCACGAGGAGTTCTGTGAGGGTCTGTGTATGGGGAAAGCATTGTTGGCTATTGTCCCCAGATGCAGGACAAGAGGGGTGTGGAGTTTGGAACAGACAGGGTTAAAACTCCGTGGTGTCCTGTATCTGGGAGGAGCTTGACGCAGAGAAGTGCGTCACAGTCTGTGAGCAGACTTGCTTTCGCTTCTGCCTGAGAGACACAGCTCAGCTCCGAGGCTGCAGGCTGTGTGTGCTTTTGGCACAGAGAAATGCCGGAAAGCTCTGATGGAAAGAGACTGATTTATGGCTTGTAAATAAACGCTACTAGAGATAAGAACCGAACTGTCTCTGGACTTGATTTATCCCTTTTTCTCACACGGACGCAGGACCGCTGCTACTCTGCTATCCTGCTAGGCCAGCTTCGGAGACACAGAGGCTGCGCAGGGAAGCCTGGCTGGACGCAGGATTTATATTCACACGAACAGTCCCACCCCAGAAAGAAAATAACAACAACAACAAACCACCGTTTGAGGTGCAACAGAGACACAGCCAGAGACAGAGCGAGACCCTGAATCAGTGCCATAACCAAGCCCTCATTCAGAACCAGAGCCTGAAAAAGAGCCACAGCCCGAACCAGAGCAACAGCCACAGTCACAGCCTAGAGCCACAGCCTGAGTCTACAACAGTACTTGATACAGTGCCGGAGCCTGAAACAGAGACACAGCCTCAAACAGAGCCTGAGCCTGAAACAGAGGCAGAGCCACAGCCAGAGCCTGAGTCTGAAACAGTCCTTGATAGAGTGCCAGAGCGAGACCCTGAATCAGAATCAGAATCAGAATCAGAATCAGAATCGGAGCCGGAGCCGGAGCCGGAGCCGGAGCCGGAGCCCGAGCCCGAGCCCGAGCCCGAGCCCGAGCCCGAGCCCGAGCCGGAGCCGGAGCCGGAGCCGGAGCCGGAGCCGGAGCCGGAGCCGGAGCCGGAGCCCGAGCCCGAGCCCGAGCCGGAGCCGGAGCCGGAGCCGGAGCCGGAGCCGGAGCCCGAGCCCGAGCCCGAGCCCGAGCCCGAGCCCGAGCCCGAGCCCGAGCCCGAGCCCGAGCCCGAGCCCGAGCCCGAGCCCGAGCCCGAGCCCGAGCCCGAGCCCGAGCCCGAGCCCGAGCCCGAGCCCGAGCCCGAGCCCGAGCCCGAGCCCGAGCCCGAGCCCGAGCCCGAGCCCGAGCCCGAGCCCGAGCCCGAGCCCGAGCCCGAGCCCGAGCCCGAGCCCGAGCCCGAGCCCGAGCCCGAGCCCGAGCCCGAGCCCAAAATAGGGCTTGATACAGGGCCGGAGCGCAAAACATAGCTGCAGCCACAGCCTAGAGGCACAGCCTGAGACTGCAACACTACTTGATACAGTGCCGGAGCTGGAGCCAGAGCCAGAACAAAACCCTAATTCAAAACCAGAGCCTGAAAGAGAGCCAGAGCCAGAAACAGTGCTTGATAGAGTGCCAGAGCCTGAAGCAGAGGCTGATACAGGGCTTGAAACAGCGTCGGAGACTGAGACAAAGCCTAATAAAGAGCAGAAGCCTGAGCCTGAGCCTGAAACAGTGCTTGATACAATGCCAGAGCCTGAAACAGAACCAGAGCCACAGCTACAGCCATAGCGACACAGCCTGAGTCTGCAACAATGGTTGATACAGCGCCGGAGCCTGAAACAGAGACACAGCCTGAAACAGAACCTGAGCCTGGTTATTAGCATGGCAATTAAAGAAGAGAGAGGCAGAAAGGCTTATAAATAGAGTTAAGTGCGAAGGCAAAATAATAAACAACCCTAAAGAAATAGAGAAACGATTTCTCGAATTCTTTAGAGAAATCTATAAGGAAGGAAATGAAACAACACAAGAAGTTAAAGAACATTTAGAACACAACTGTCTTCCGAAACGTACTAAAGAACAAAAAGAACTGTTGAATGCCCCTATCACATCGTACGAAATTCAAAGAGTAATTAAGGAAGCAAAGATAGGAAAGCCACCAGGGCCAGACGGCCTACCGGCAATATATTATAAAAAAATTTAGGACTTACTGACTGACCCATTAAGAAGTATATTAAAAGACGGAACCATGCCGGATTCTTGGAAAGACAGCCTTATTGCATTAATTCCAAAACAGGGAACGGACAATCTACTTATTAACAACTATAGGCCTATCGCACTTCTAAATAACGATTATAAATTATATGCTAATATTTTAGCATATTTTAGCATAAATTATATGCTAATATTTGCGCCTTTTTCTCGAGGAAGCTGAGCAAGTCGGAGCAAAACTACACGGTGTATGACCGCGAACTGCTTGCAATTTATGCAGCATTTCGACGATGGAGACATCTGCTAATAGGGGCGCAGCACAAGATCCAGGTGTGTACGGATCACAAGAACTTGGAATACTGGAGGACTGCGCGAGTACTCAACCAGAGACAGATTCGATGGGCACAGGAGTTCTCCAAGTTTTTCTTCGAGATCCGGTACGTGCCGGGGGAGGAGAACGTAAGAGCAGATGCTCTCTCCCGGAAGCCGGAGTACATGGAAGGAGAGAGACCGCCGGAAGTCAGACACGTGTTCCCTGAGAACCGATGGGTGTGTGGGGGAGTGTTGGTTGGGAAACGAGAACTAGCCGGGTCAACACAAAACCATGTTGCTTGTCACCAGGCAGTTCTGGTGGCCAAGGGTAAGGGAAGATGTACGGGAATATGTACGGGGGTGCGACCGCTGCCAGAGGGCAAAGGGGGAGAGGGCTGCACCCGCAGGGTTACTGGAACCCTTACCCATGCCGGGAAGACCCTGGGAGGTGGTATCCATAGATTTTATGACAGATTTGCCCAAATCAAGGGGGAAGACAGCAGTCATGGTAGTAGTCGATCTGCTAACAAAAATGTGCCATTTCGTAGCTTGCTCGCATGCGGAAACGGCAGAGGAAACAGCCAGGTTGTTTGTAGATCACATCTTCAGGCTGCATGAGACTCCCTTGAGGGTCATCTCGGATCGCGGGTGTCAGGGGCTCAGGAGCAGAGGCACAGGGAAGAGAGGGAATGGAGAGCGAAGGGGAAGAATCTGAGGGCAGCGTGGGAGAAGATGACAGTGGCCCGAGAGATTCCATGAGCCTCTCCAGCGAATCAGAAGATTCCCAGAGGGGGGCGCCGATGGCCAGGGCAAGGGGGGTCCCAGGGGGGGACGCACCAGAAGCAAGGGGCCAGCGGGGACTCCCAGAGCAGCGGCTGGAGATCAGGACCAGCTTCCCCACCAGAGCGTAGTGGGGGTTAAGAATCCCAGGTATCAGGGCCAGCGTCTCCTCCAGGAGGGAGACAAGATGAGTTAGGGCTGACCACGCCTCCATCGGGGAGCGAGGGAACGGTTAGGAGGAGGGTTGCCGGCTGGGCGCGCGCGCCAAGTTCAAATGTACAGACGCGCGGCACAGCAGGTAGCCCGGATGAGGAACCAGGTCCTAAAGCCCGCCGGAGGGTGGGGGATGACTCAGGGGACTCAGCATCAGAAGAGTCCAGAAAGGGCGAGACCCCAGCGGACAGGCGGACCCAGAAGAGAAAGGAGCAAAGGAAGAGGTGGAGCAAGGCTAGAGTCTTAAACTGGTGTCTGGGGGGGAGGAGATTCAGACGGAGCTTCGGCGGTCTAGGGTTTAAGACGTAGAGCTGCGCGCCACGGCTTTGAAATAGAAACTGAACTTCAATAAAGACTTTTGTATATAACAACGACCTGGCGTTGGTCCTCTGTGAGCTGGGACCTTGGGCAGCTCTGACAGTAAGCTCCATCCCCAAAAGAAAATTTACCCTCGCAGCATGAGTTGGCGCAGCGGGGGGCAAAACTCGGTGTTTTGCGAGCTCACGAAGATTGGCAAAGATGACTACAGAGGAGAAGGTAAAACAGCTGCAAGACGCAGTCACGAGGCTTTCCGTGGAGATAGCAGCATCCAGGAAGAGAGAGGAAGAAGCACTAGCGCTCTGCCAGGATCTGCAGACCAGGTGGGAACGTTTGGGCAAGGAGCGACTGCCAGGACCTAAGCCAGAGGGAGTTGGCCTCGGGAAAAGGGGGGGCAGCATCGTATCCCACTTCGACGGGAACCTGCAGCAGTATCCTAACTTCAGAGCAGACATAGTGTTCGCGCTCAATTTGCTTCGGAAAGACTTTAGAGATGAGGAGGAGAAAGTAGGCTTCATAATAACTCATCTGCATGGGGAAGCTAAATTGTGGCTGCGCAATTTATGGCGCGAAGATGACCCTGCCCTCAAAGATTCAACAGCCTTTATTAAAGCTATGGACGCTTGTTTTAAATCAACGGTTGATGTGGATGTGGCCAGGAGGGAAATGCATGGGTTGAAGCAGGGCAAAGCCACGGTGAGACAATATCACGCCCGCTTTTTTGCCTTGGTGAATGCGCTGGGCTGGGAGAAGGACTCCGCTGCCGTCAGAGATCTGTTCTGGGAGGGGCTGAATGGGGCCGTGAAAGATGAACTGGCGAGGGGGGAGAGGCCCCACAGCACCACAGAAGTTGTGCAAAGAGCGCTGGCAGTTGGGGTGCGCCTGGAAGAACGCCCTTGGAGCAGGGATGAGGGACGTATGACACGCACACCAGCCAGAACGCCTCCCTTCCTACCCAGAGAGACAGCGCGTGCCCAGTCCACGCCTCCACTGGGAGGGGGAGAAGAGCCGATGGAGATAGGTGGTGCCAGGGCTCAGACAGCTACCAGAGCCCAAACACCAGGAGCAGTCAAGGCGAAGACTCCTAGAGGGAGCAGGAAGTGTTACATCTGCGACAGTGCACAGCACATGGCCAAAGAGTGTCCCCAGAGGCTCCACAAGCACACTGCAGCCTCGGCAACAGTAAAAGGAGCAGTTCAGCAGGGGGAACAGCTACAGGGAAACGACGAAGCCTGGTTGGAGGCAGAGGCACTGGGGCCCAGCCAGGCGAGTCAGTGAAGCAGTCCCCAGAGATTTTACAGCCCACAGACCCCCTCCCGCCCAAACCAGTGGTGCAACTCACCGCATCACTCCAGCTGCCCAATGGACTCACCATGGAAGTCCCTATTACCATTGACTGTGGTAGTAATGCAGACTTTATAGGAGTGGATTTCATCAAGCAACATCGCATAGCGCTTTTACCAGCCACGATGCCCCTAAACGTCGTCACGGTTGATGGAAGAGAGCTACTGGGAGGACAGGTGGTACAGCAAACACCGCCAATGGTGATGCAAATTGGAAATCACCGCGAAGTCATCAGCTTCAACGTCACCCACCTGTCAGACACGCCCATAGTATTGGGCATGAGTTGGCTGGACAGGCACAGCCCGGCATTAGCGTGGTACCAGCGTCAATTGACCTTCTGCTCCTCCTACTGCGCAGAACACTGCATCCTGACTAGCCAGGAAGATGAGGGGCAAGAGGATGAACCACAGCTACACTTAGGCATGCTGCAAGCGGTACCCAACACGTACAAGGCGTTTTTGGAGGTTTTCTGCGAGAAGGAAGCGGACAAGCTGCCTCCCCACAGGCCCTACGACTGCAAGATTGACCTCCTGCCGGGGGCGACGCTGCCGACTGGGAAACTGTATTCCATGTCTGAAGACGAACTGCAAGAACTCAGGGAATTCATAGATCACAACTTGAAGCGGGGATTCATCCAAGAATCCAAAGCAGCGGGGGGCAGTCCCGTGTTTTTCGTGAAGAAAAAAGACACGCCCCAACGGAGGTTGATAGTTGATTACAGAATTATCAATTCCAGGACGAAGCCCACGGCATTCCCCATGCCCAAGATCGACGACCTGCTCGCGACGGTGAGGAAGGGACGCATCTTCACCAAGCTGGATCTTCGAGGGGCGTACAACCTTATACGCATGCGGGAGGGCGATGAGTGGAAGACAGCCATGTTTACGCCTTTGGGCACCTATGAATACCGAGTTATGCCATTTGGTTTGCAAAATGGTTCCCACTGTTTCCAAGCCTTCATGCACCACGTGTTAGCGGGACTCCTCTACAAGAAGTGCGTCTGCTTCCTAGACGACATCCTGATTTTCTCGGAATCGCAGGAGGCTCACGACAGAGACGTCAAGGAGGTCCTGCAGAGACTACGGGAGCACAGACTTTACGCCAAACTGGAGAAGTGCCAGTTCGACATGACGGAGGTGGATTTCCTGGGCTACAAGCTGTCCGACAAGGGACTCGCCATGGACAGCACCAAGGTCCGCTCGGTGTTGGACTGGAAGAGCCCGCGCAATCGGAAGGAGGTCCAGAAGTTTGTCGACTTCGCCAACTTTTATCGCAAGTTCATCAAGGGGTTCGCGATGGAGACGGCGGCCATCACGGACACCCTCAGCTCCAAGAAGAAGAAGTTCACCTGGACGGACCAGGCGGAGCAGTCCTTTCGGAGACTCAAGCGTCTCTTGTCTCTTCGCGTCCGAAGAACAGCTGCTACACGTCAACCCCAGCAAACCACTGAGGGTTGAAACGGACGCCTCAGACAGAGCGGTGGGGGCGGTCCTGTTGCAGCAAGATCCGCAAGGGGACTGGAGGCCGTGCGCATTCTACTCCAGGAAACTCAGCAAGTCGGAGCAGAACTACACCATCTGGGACAGGGAGTTGCTGGCCATTCATGCAGCCTTCAAAGCGTGGCGGCACTTCCTCATCGGAGCCAAACACACAGTGCAGGTCCGCACGGACCATAAGAACCTGGAGTATTGGCGCACGGCGCGGTTCCTGAACCAGAGACACATCCGCTGGGCGGAGTTCTTTGCGGATTTCGACTTCCGGATAGAATACATCCCGGGAGACAACAACGTCATGGCGGATGCGCTATCCAGGAAGCCGCAGTATCTCGAGGAAGCGGCACCGGTGGCGGCCAAACACATTTTCGCACCGAAGGCGTGGGCGTGCGCTTCAGCCACCGTGGACCTGGACGCGGTACGTCGCGCGCTGCAGACGGATTCGTTTGCACAATCCAAGATGGAGGAGGTGCGAAGAGGCACTGCGAAGGACGCCGAGTTCCAGATACGCGACGGACTGCTCATCCGCAAAGGAGCCCTCTACATGCCGGGAGACGACCTCCACGCGAAAGTACTGCAGCAGTTACACGACGCGCCCAGCGCCGGGCACTTTGGCAAGGACAAGACGGCGGAATTAGTAGCCAGAGACTTTTGGTGGCCCAAGATGAGGGGAGAAGTTGCAGATTACGTCACTAGGTGTGACACATGCCAAAGGGCCAAACCAGTACACAGGCCGCCGGCGGGACTGCTGGAACCGCTACAGACGCCGCTGGAGCCGTGGGAGAAAGTGGCCCTGGACTTTGTCACAGATCTGCCCAGCTCGCGAGGCAAAACAGCGGTGCTCGTGGTCGTAGACATGTTCACCAAGATGGCGCACTTCATTCCTTGCGCGAAGGTGGCCACAGCGGAACAGACCGCCAAGCTGTTCATAGACCACGTATTCAAGGTTCACGGCTTGCCGCGGTCCATCCTGTCCGACCGCGGTCGCCAATTCATCTCGAGCTTCTGGCAGAAGCTGCTGGGCATCCTGAACTTCAAGATCAATTTAGCGTCGGCATGGCACCTGCAGACCAACGGCCAAGCGGAGAGGGTCAACGCCATCATGCAGCAGTACCTGAGATGCTACGCGAATCAACAGCCCTCGACCTGGGTGGACTACCTACCGTTGGCCGAGTTTGCCTACAACAACACGAAGCACGTGTCTACGGGGGTGACACCGTTCTTCGCCAACAATGGGCGGCATCCCAGAACCTTCCCGGGATTAGAGAGAGTGGGGGAGGGGGAGCCACAGGGAGCAGAGGCCTTGGGCAGCGGAGTTACAGGAGGTCCATGAGCAACTCCGAAGGCACTTGGAGCTAGCAAAACACGCCTACAAGATGCAGGCAGACAGACACAGGAGGGTTGGGGAAGACATCCAGGTGGGGGACTGGGTCTGGTTGGCAGCCCAGGCAGTGCCGGCCAGAACGTTAGCTAAGAAGAAGCTCGGACACAAGCAGCTAGGGCCTTACCAAGTTGAGGCACAAATCAATCCAGTGGCCTTCCGGTTGACACTCCCGGAGGGTTCAAGAATGCACCCGGTCTTTCATAGATCAGTGCTCACACCCTACAAGGAACCCCACAGGTTTCAGGCGCCAGGGAACGCACCAGACCCACTCAGCGAATCGCCCACGAAGGGGAGGTCACCGAGGGGGGCGCCACTCAACGAGGTCACGGAGATTTTAGACTCCAGATGGGGGGAAGAGGGGGTTGAATATCTCCTCGCCAGGGAAGGTACCGTACTATGCTGTGGAGGAGCACTACCTCAAGGACGAGTTCCATGCACTCTTCCCACACAGACCCATGCCGGCAGATTATTTCGATGAATATCTTTTCACACCCACACTTTCAACCAGCACGTTCCAGGGGTTCTCTTCAGCTGAGGAAACGGCGCCAGAAACAAGCTCCCCAGAGGGATCACTCTCGGGGTTTGGCACAGACCGCTCTTATTGGTGGGACAATCAACCGGAGGTGGGGTGGAGCAGGGAACTGCCGGGAGGGTCCTTGCACGCAGCGTCACCCGAGGCAACAGGGGGAGAGAGGGACATGGACGTGTTGGGGGAGGATCCTGGGTTCGAGCACACCTGCAGAGAGATGGAAGCAGAGGAGATCGACGTAGACGAGCCCATTACGGACTGGCCGGATCCAGCCGGCCAGCTGCACACCAGGGGGGAAGAACTGTATCCTGCACTCACCCCCACAGCACTGGAGCACCCGGAACCCACACCAGAAGAGGGGGAGGGGGGAAGGGGGGGCTTCGAGGGGGGGATGGATGTCAGGGGCTCAGGAGCAGAGGCACAGGGAAGAGAGGGAATGGAGAGCGAAGGGGAAGAATCTGAGGGCAGCGTGGGAGAAGATGACAGTGGCCCGAGAGATTCCATGAGCCTCTCCAGCGAATCAGAAGATTCCCAGAGGGGGGCGCCGATGGCCAGGGCAAGGGGGGTCCCAGGGGGGACGCACCAGAAGCAAGGGGCCAGCGGGGACTCCCAGAGCAGCGGCTGGAGATCAGGACCAGCTTCCCCACCAGAGCGTAGTGGGGGGGAAGAATCCCAGGTATCAGGGCCAGCGTCTCCTCCATGAGGGAGACAAGATGAGTTAGGGCTGACCACGCCTCCATCGGGGAGTGAGGGAACGGTCAGGAGGAGGGTTGCCGGCTGGGCGCGTGCGCCAAGTTCAAATGTACAGACGCGCGGCACAGCAGGTAGCCCGGATGAGGAACCAGGTCCTAAAGCCCGCCGGAGGGTGGGGGATGACTCAGGGGACTCAGCATCAGAAGAGTCCAGAAAGGGCGAGACCCCAGCGGACAGGCGGACCCAGAGGAGAAAGGAGCAAAGGAAGAGGTGGAGCAAGGCTAGAGTCTTAAACTGGTGTCTGGGGGGAGGAGATTCAGACGGAGCTTCGGCGGTCTAGGGTTTAAGACGTAGAGCTGCGCGCCACGGCTTCGAAATAGAAACTGAACTTCAATAAAGACTTTTGTATATAACAACGACCTGGCGTTGGTCCTCTGTGAGCTGGGACCTTGGGCAGCTCTGACAGCGGGAAACAATTTACTTCCCGGTTCTGGAGGAAGCTCATGGGCTTGCTACAGGTCGAGGCGGGCTTCCACGGGAATGAGCCCGTTCATGGCCAATTATGGGTGTCACCCCAGGGCCTTCCCGGGGAGGGGGGAGGAAGGGGGGAGCGTACCTGTGGCAGAGCGGTTTGTGGAATAAATGGAGGCCTTGCACCAGCAACTTAAGATGAACTTGGGAACACCACAACCAAGCCACGGAAATACTCGATTCAAGATGGTGAGGGCGCCAGGTGGAGTACTTCGTAGCTTGGGAGGGAGAAGCCGAGTCAGAAAACACGTGGGTTCCAGCGGAGGCTATCAATGATGGGTATCTTGCGGAGGAGTTCCACAGCCTGTTCCCAGATAAACCTAAACCACCAGCGAGATTCTGGGAGGAGCAATTTGGAACCACAGATTAATAATAATAATAATAATAATAATAATAATAATAATAATAATAATAATAATAAATTTTATTTATATCCCGCCCTCCCCAGCTGAAGCCGGGCTCAGGGCAGCTAACAACAATAAAACAGTACAAAAGTACAGCACAAACAACACTCTAAAATCATTCATTATAAAATTGGTTCAAATCAAGCCACTGGCAACCATTGTGCCAGAGCTCCATGAAGATTGCCAAGGGAGGGAGTCAGGCTGTGCCCTGGCCAAAGGCCTGGTGGAACAGCTCTGTCTTGCAGGCCCTGCGGAAAGATGTCAAGTCCCGCAGGGCCCTAGTCTCTTAGTGACAGAGCGTTCCACCAGATCGGAGCCACAGCCGAAAAAGCCCTGGCTCTAGTTGAGGCCAGCCTAACTTCTCTGTGGCCTGGGACCTTCAAGATGTTTTTATTTGAAGACCGTAAGTTTCTCTGTGGGGCATACCAGGAGAGGCGGTCCCGTAGGTACGAGGGTCCTAGGCCGTATAGGGCTTTAAAGGTTAAAACCAGCACCTTAAACCTGATCCTGTACTCCACCAGGAGCCAGTGCAGCTGGTATAGCACCGGGTGAATGTGGTCTCGCAGCGAAGACCCCGTAAGGAGTCTCGCTGCAGCATTCTGCACCCGCTGGAGTTTCTGGGTCAGTCTCAAGGGCAGCCCCACGTAGAGCGAGTTACAATAATCCAGGCTGGAGGTGACCGTCGCATGGATCACAGTGGCTAGGTCAGGGCGAGAGAGGTAAGGAGCCAACTGCTTAGCTTGGCGGAGATGAAAAAATGCTGCCTTTGTTATAGCTGCAGTCTGCGCCTCCATGGAAAGGGAGGTGTCGAAGATTACACCCAAACTCTTAACGGATGGTGCTGGCACTAATTGCACCCCCGCAAGAGATGGGAGTTGCCCCCCCAATCCCATATCGTCCTGTCCCAGCCACAGGACCTCTGTCTTCGAAGGATTTAGCTTCAACCGGCTCCCTCGTAACCATCCAGCCACAGCTTCCGAACATCTGGTCAGTGTGTCTGGGGCCGAGTCAGGATGGCCATCCATCAACAGATAGAGTTGGGTGTCATCAGCATACTGATGGCAACCCAGCCCAAAACTCCGGACAAGCTGGGCGAGGGGGCACATAAAGATGTTGAAAAGCATCGGGGAGAGTATCGCACCCTGAGGTACTCCACACACCAAGGAGTGGCGCGATGACAATTCCCCCCCAAGCACCACCCTCTGTCCC
This sequence comes from Podarcis gaigeae, assembly GCF_964106915.1. Lineage (NCBI taxonomy): Eukaryota > Metazoa > Chordata > Lepidosauria > Squamata > Lacertidae > Podarcis > Podarcis gaigeae. The sequence continues at coordinate 26,733,114 of NC_139695.1, forward strand.
CGACCAGAGAGAAACGAGCGCAGCCATTGAAGGACTGTGCCCTGAATCCCCACGTCGGCAAGGCGGTGGTCCAGGAGTTCGTGATCGACCATGTCGAAAGCTGCTGACAGATCTAGAAGAATCAGCAGCCCCGACCCGCCTCGATCCAGCTGTCTACGAAGATCATCTGTTAGGGCAACCAGAGCCGTCTCGGTCCCATGACCCGCGCGGAAGCCGGACTGGAATGGATCCAGAGCCGATGTTTCATCCAGAAACCTACCAAGCTGTTCGGCAACCGCTCTCTCAATCACCTTACCCAGGAACGGAAGATTCGAAACCGGGCGGTAATTGGATAGATCTAAAGGATCTAATGATGTTTTCTTTAAGAGCGGGCGCACCACTGCCTCCTTCAGTTCTGCAGGGAATGTCCCCGTGCCAAGGGACAAATTGATGATATCCCCCAGGAGGGCCCGCACCTCGTCTGGACACGCTCTAATCAGCCAAGACGGGCACGGGTCGAGAGGACAGGTGGTGGGCTTTCCAGCTCGGAGGAGTCTGTCCACATCGGCTGGGGATATCCGGTCGAAGTGGTCCAATACTGGACCCGAGGACAGTCGAGGGGCCTCCAGTTCCTTTATTGTATCCAAATTGGCAGGGAGGTCATGGCAGAGCAACAAGACCTTCTCCGCAAAAAAGCTCGCAAATGCCTCACAGCTATGTGCCAAATTATTATTTAAATTTGGCTGTCCCTCAAGGGACGTTAAAGACCTGATTATACTAAATAATTGTGCCGGGCGAGAGCTAGCGGATGCAATGGAGGCCGAGAAGTAAGACTTCTTAGCAGCCTTCACCGCCATCTCGTAGGTTTCCATAAAAGCCCTATAAGATGTTCTTGAGGCTCCGTCACGGGCACCCCGCCATACTCGCTCTAGCCGTCTGAGGTCCCGCTTCATTTTCCAGAGCTCTTCGGTAAACCAGGGAGCCCTGTTTCTGCGGGGTCGCAGAGGGCGCTTAGGTGCGATCTCTACGATGGCTGCCAGGAGCTGGATATTCCAGCCCTCAACAAGCTCAGTCAATGAGTCGCCAGGGGGAGCAAGGTCCCGCAAGGCTTGACGGAATCTATCAGGGTCCATCAGCCTCTGTGGGCGAGCCCAAATTGGCTCGCCACCTAAGCAGGGTGGGGGTGGAATGTCAATCCTGGCTTTCAGAGCGTAGTGATCAGACCATGGCACTTTCATCGAAGGAGACATGATCACATCTATACCTACGCCAAAGATCAAATCCAGCGTGTGGCCTGCTTGATGTGTGGGGCCCGAAACAAACTGGGAGAACCCTAGTGTCGCCATGGAAGACACCAGGTCCAGAGCCTGTGAGGAGGGAGTGGCATCAGCATGGATGTTGAAGTCCCCCAATACCAATAGGTTAGGGAACTCCAAGGCCCAGCCAGCCACCGCCTCCAATAGGCCTGACAGGGTGGCTGCTGGTGCGCTAGGTGGCCGGTACACCAGCCAAACAGCCAAGCTCTCCTCGGAGCCCCACACTAGGCCAACACATTCAATGCCGGGGATCGATGGCGATGGTAGAGCCCTGAAAAGACAATCTTGAAGAGGATTTTGTGGGTTTTCCTGCCTCCGAAGAGGAGGGAGGAGAGGCGTCAGAGGAAGAGGAATCGGACTGGGAGGGCCACCCCGCGGAAAGAGATCGGAGCGGGTGGGAAGCGGAGTTTGAATACTCAGGGCGACAGCTCCTTCCGGGGATTCCCCGCATCGTCGGCTGAGGAAAAGGACGAAGTTGGATCAAAAGGTCGGGCCGGGGGTGGAGGGGGTCCTGGGGGGGGGGGTGGATGTCAGTGAACTGACATCGGAGCCAGAAGTGGAGGCAGGGCTCCCAAGCAATGCCGGAGAAGGGCCAAGCAGGGAGAGAGGGGACTCAGCAGCTGGGGAAGGAAATCAGCGTAACACCAGGGATAAAGGGGGGCGGATGGGGGAATCGGAGAGAGGGCTCCAGGACTCTTCGCTGGAGACCAGCGGGGAGAGCACAGGTCCTCTGCTACCCACACCCACCCTGCGCAGAAGACTTCCGCGCAGGGAAAGTAGGCGGAGACTTGGCGTCAAAGAACTTCTTTGCTGGAAGAAGTTCAAGAAACGCCCACTGACGGATTCTGCTAGCGACTGAACAGCCACGAAGTGAAGGGCTGTCCAGCCAGGAAAGGTTTAACTAGGCTACCTAGCCAGGAGTGGCGGCAACCTACGCACGAGCAACCCCATATAACCATTAAACACAATATTAAGGGGGGAGGAGGAGGGTCAACTAATATTGATAAGTTATGAGAAAATAAAAGATCACTTTCTTGTTGACTAGATTACTTCCAGGTGAATGAAGTGTTCAGACAGGATAAGCAGATAGGTTTTGAAAAGCAGCCTTCAAGATTTGAAAGAGAACTACTGAATAGTAAAACCAAAATAATCGCAAAAATGTATAGACTTCTTTTAGACTACGAAGTAATCTAAGAGCAGAGTCAGAGTGAGACCATGAGCCTGAGCCTGAGCCAGAGCCAGAGCCAGAGCCAGAGCCAGAGCCAGAGCCAGAGCCAGAGCCAGAGCCAGAGCCAGAGCCAGAAATAGGGCTTGATACAAAGCCGGAGCGCAAAACATAGCTGCAGCCACAGCCTAGAGCCACAGCCTGAGTCTGCAACAGTACTTGATACAGTGCCGGAGCTGGAGCTGGAGCCAGAGCCAGAGACACAGCCAGAGCCAGAACAAAACCCTAATTCAGAACCAGAGCCTGAAAGAGAGCCAGAGCCAGAAACAGTGCTTGATAGAGTGCCAGAGCCTGAAACAGAGGCAGATACAGGGCTTGAAACAGCGTCGGAGACTGAGACAAAGCCCAATAAAGAGCAGAAGCCTGAGCCTGAAACAGTGCTTGATACAGTTCCAGAGCCTGAAACAGAACCAGAGCCACAGCTACAGCCATAGCGCCACAGCCTGAGTCTGCAACAGTGGTTGATACAGCGCCGGAGCCTGAAACAGAGACACAGCATGAAACAGAACCTGAGCCTGGTTATTAGCATGGCAATTAAAGAAGAGAGAGGCAGAAAGGCTTATAAATAGAGTTAAGTGCGAAGGCAAAATAATAAACAACCCTAAAGAAATAGAGAAATGATTTCTCGAATTCTTTAGAGAAATCTATAAGGAAATGAAACAACAGAAGAAGTTAAAGAACATTTCTTTATTTATTTTTTTAAATGATATTTTATTAAATTTCACAGAAATTAACAACAGTAAAAACAACCCAAATCACAAAAACCCAACAAACGCATACAACAAAAAATACCAACAAAAGACAAAAAAAAGAAAACGACAATAAAAAACATAACAAAGACAATTCAAGATTAAAAACAAACTCTGTTTCGAATTAATAACCTTCCAGATCTTATTTTCCTTGCTTCCACCCGCTTTCCTTTCATGTATTCCAATTTAAAATTAGTTCAGCAATTATCATATTATTCAAATTCATTTTTTATCTTTACCTTTATACTCTTATTTATCTTAATCACTGGAACCCCTTCATTTCATTTACAATGCCCTTAACATTCATAAGTTTTACAATGTTTTTGTAGATAAACTTTAAACTTCTTCCAGTCCTCTTCCACCTGCTCTTCTCCTTGATCTCGGATTCTGCCGGTCATTTCTGCCAGTTCCATATAGTCTATGACTTGCATCTGCCATTCTTCCAGGGTGGGTAAGTCTTGTGTCTTCCAGTGCTTTGCGATAAGTATTCTTGCTGCTGCTGTGGCATACATAAAAAAGGTTCTATCCTTCTTTGGCACCAATTGGCCGACCATGCCCAGGAGAAAGGCCTCTGGTTTCTTCAGGAAAGTATACCTAAATACTTTTTTCAGTTCATTATAAATCATTTCCCAGAAAGCCTTAATCTTTGGGCAGGCCCACCAAAGGTGAAAGAATGTTCCTTCCGTTCCTTTACATTTCCAACATTTATTATCGGGCAAGTGGTAAATTTTTGCTAGCTTGACTGGGGTCATGTACCACCTGTAAATCATTTTCATAATATTTTCTCTTAAGGCATTACATGCCGTAAATTTCATACCGGTGGTCCACAACCGTTCCCAGTCAGCAAACATGATGTTATGACCAATATCTTGTGCCCATTTTATCATAGCAGATTTAACCGTTTCATCCTCAGTTTTCCATTTCAACAGCAGGTTATACATTCTCGACAGTATCTTAGCACTAGGTTCTAACCTATCGGTAATGGCGGATTCCCTCTGACAGGAGGGAGAAGCTCCGTGGAAATCGGGTCCACCGCTGCAGCAAAGCGGAGGACCCTTAAAAAACCCGCAGGCGGGAGAAGCCTGGGGCCGTGGGACTCAGTGGGCACATCGCGCGCCCCCCGAACTGTCAAAGGAGCCCTGAAAAGAGCTCCGGAGCGGAGCGGGGGTTTGGCGCTGTGCTGGGAGTCGATCGCTACTTCTACGGAGCGAAGCTGCACAGCAATTGCCTGGAGAGCGCTGACCTTTTTCCTGTGAAACATCGATCTGAAACATCTACCCGTGAGTAAGATCTGGGGAAATCTGGAAGGATCAAAGAATAAGACCCAATAGAAGTGAACCTGAACTTGACTTTGATACTTTGATCCGGGATTTTGATCTTGAATTTGAACCTGAAATCGGCAGAGTCTAAACAGGAAGCCCGCTTTGCCGATCTGTAGACAGTTTGAAAGCAAGGGATAAAGAAGCTTGGAACCAAAGAAATGGACTTTGTTATAAAGAGCTAAATTGCATTGCCTGACAGGAGACCCCCCCCCTTAAAAGAGAAAGGGGGGATATAAGAGAGTCTGTGTACTGGTCCAGTAAATGCTTCCGCTGCGCAACCAGCAACAGTTCTCTTTGCAGAGCATTAATTAAATCCAGTGCAGAGATTCTTGTTGCAGTACAAGCTTCAGAGTCTCAGCAGCAAAGAAATAACAACACAGGGAAGCCTGTCTTTCCAAAGACAGGTTTATTGCAGACAGATAACAGAAACGCCTCCGGAGCTTTCAGACATTTTTGCTTCACGCCCCGCAGGCAGAGAAAACAAACACTCTTTATATACTGAGCAACTTAACAACTTAACGAGCTTGACTACTTAAAGTCACATGACATTGCTAACTTGCCAGCGTCTTAGGTTTCACACCCTAACACCCCCTCTCGCTGGCAATACAAAAACAAAATTACTTCAGACCCATTTCTTCACAAAAGTTTTCATGCCGCTGAAACCCAAGCGGTTTTGTAAAACCATCAGCTTGATTTTCATGACTGGGACAGTAATTTAATTTAACAATTCCTGCTTTTACCGTTTGACAAACATTTTGAAAGCGGATATCCAAATGTTTTGTACGACCTTTAAACTGCCCATTTTGTGCTAACTTAAGACACGGTTGATTATCACCCCATACAGTGATTGGAGTGATGGCCTTTTCATACATCTCTTGTGCCAAGCATTTGTAAAATTCTAGATCTCTACATAACTCAGATAAGGCACAGAACTCAGCTTCCGTTGACGACAAAGCAATCAGGTTCTGTTTCTTGGATCTCCACCCAATCAGAGAGTTACCAAATTTTATTACACAGCCAGACACTGATTTTCTATCCTTTAAATTTCCCCAATCACTATCTGCCCAACAAGTAATCTGTGCTTGTCCTTCAGCAGATAATTCAAGGCAAAAATCTTTGGTGTATTGTAAATATCTTAACACTCTTTGAATTCCTTTCCATGCATTTACACTAGGTCTTGAAGCTTCTCTGCTGAGTAAGTTAACAGTGTAAGCAATATCTGGTCTACTCCATTGCGAAAGATGAAGTAAGCTTCCCAGTGCTGACTGAAAGATTTCAGCACTCTTGAATTCAGCACTATCCTTGAACTCATTGTCTTTTACAAAACCCATTTCCATTGGTGTTCTAACACCTGCACACTCTGTCATGCCAAACTTTTTCAACATTTGCAATATCTTGCCTTTTTGATTCAGTAGAAAACTGCCATTTTTGGTCCTATCTATCTGAACACCAAGATAGACCTTTACATCACCAAGATTCTTAACTTTGAAGTGTTTATTTAACTCTTTGGCTAGTTTTTTTACTTGTTCTTGTGTCTTTGAAGTATAAATCAGGTCATCTACATAGACAAGCAAAGATTCTTGAGCATCTCCTGAACCTCTGAAATATAAGCAATTGTCAGCCTTGCTCCTGCTAAAACCAATGCCTACCAAAACGTCATTCAAACACTCATTCCAATTATGAGCAGATTGCTTGAGTCCATAAATAGATTTATGTAGTTTCCATACCTGATTTGATTTACCAACTTTCAATCCTGGCGGAAGCTCCATATAGAGCTCTTCAGCCAAGTCTGAATGAAGATAAGCTGTAGAGACATCAAATTGCTTCACTTTGAACCCTTTCTGAGCAGCAACTGCTAATAGTGCCCGTAGGGTTTCACTCCTTGAAGTGGGCACATAGACTTCAGAATAATGTAACCCCTCTCTTTGCGTAAAACCTCGAGCTACAAGCCTTGCTTTGTACTCTGGTTTCCCCATCGCTGTTGTCTTTATCCTGTACACCCACCTACAACTTACTGCCTTGGTACCTTCTGGCAGTTTGGTGATGGAAAACACACCCAGTTCTTTCATAGAATTCAACTCTTTTTGCATGGCCTCACGCCACCTACTGGCCTCCTCCTGGGGTAATTGCTCAACCTCCTCAAAACTTTCAGGTTCGCAATTTGCCAAACCAGCCCAAACACTAATAGCTTGGTACCTTTCAGGAGGTATACCTTTGTTGGCACGCTTGGAACGCCTTAACAGTTCCTGTGATGTTCCTTCAGTTTCCCCCTCTGACCCAGAATCACTAGTCGTCACCTGTTTGTCACTAGTAGTTGAAGAACTTTCTGATTCTGACTTTACACTCTCTTGCTGTACAGGTGAACTTTTAGAGCTAGAAGATTCTGACTTTACAGACTTGGGTGAACTAAACGATTTCTCACCCTTGTCCTCAGACTCAAATTCCTCAGCCTGTTCTGGAACTAATACCTGCCCTGGGGCCTGAGTTTCGTTGTTACTGTTCACCACGTCAAATAGTATGTCAGGATTTCCATGAATTTTATTCCAACCATCCTGTTCACAAAATTCTGCACTTCTGCTGATTGTGATTTTCGTTTGATTGCCTTCTACATTCACAAATCTCCAACCTTTTGTGTTTGCTTGATAACCACAGAACAACATTTCTTTAGATCTAGGATCGCCTTTCCTACGTTGTGCCCTAGGCACCAGCACATAAGCACGACATCCAAAAACTCTTAGATGATCAATTTTTGGTTTTTCCCCAAATAGTATGAAGTAAGGAGTGTTGCCTACTGTGCTATTGTACACTCTGTTAAAAGTATAATTCGCATACAGTGCAGCCTCAGCCCAAAACTGCTGTGGAAGTCCAGAATCAAACAGCAAAGCAGTAATGGCTTCCTGTAATGTTCGAAATTTTCTTTCAGCAACTGCATTCTCCTGTGGTGAATAGGGATTGGTAAGTCTATGAACTATACCTTTCCTTTTTAACCACGTCTCCAGCGTGTGGTTCACATATTCCCCACCACGATCTGATTGTATTTTACGCACCCTGGTGTCAAATTTACATTCGACTTCTTCAATCCAATCCATCAGGATGGAAGCTGCTTGCGATTTTTCTTTCAGAAAGAAAACCCAACTAGCCCTTGAAAAATCATCCACCAAAATTTGCATAAATCTCGCACCTCCAAGCGATTTGACTGGCATAGGGCCACACACGTCTGTGTGCACAAGTTCAAAGGGTTTCTTGCTTACTCTGTCAGATCTAGGATAGTTACATGTCTTAACCTTAGCATGTTTACAAGCACAACAATCCAGAAAATTTGGACAGGGTTTAATGTTACACTCCTCAGCTAAATCTGGCATCTTGCTTACATACTTAAAGCATTTATGAGCTAACCTTCTGTGTAGTAGATGTGCACAACCTGTATGAGGAGCCTTATTTACACACTTAGCTTGCGCTTCACCTGTTGAACATCTACCTGCTGCTAACTGCTCTTCATCCAAAACAAAAAGCCCATCTTCACAGGGAATTTTAACTAGCTCCTTCCCCTGTTTCGAAATGGTGCACACATCATTTTCAAACTCAACCTTAAAACCACTTTTTACCAGGCATGACACACTCAAAAGTCCATTCTTCATTCCTGGAAGAACAAAAACAGGAAGGTTAGTTTGCAAACAATTAACATAAATTGTGCCTTTAAGGCTCATTTCTCGTTTACTATTGTCTGCTATAGTCACAGTTTTTGCAACTGGCAATGTCTTGCAGTTCTTCAAGCTGCCACTAGATGTCGCTGGAACTAAACTGTGACTGGCTCCACTGTCAATTATCCACTTCAAGGTTTGTTGGCTCCTTTTAGGACTCTGTTGTGCTGCCATTGCAGATAGTCCCTTATCAGCACCTGCTCCCCCTCTGGATCGTTGATTCTTGTAGCTCTCACGTCGTCTTCCCCTGTAGCTCCGGAAACTGACCTTGGACTGTTGAAATTCCTGTTGCTTTTCAGGACACTTTGCTATCAAATGAAACCTGCTGCCACATCGAAAACATGACTTGCTGGCCATAGCAGACACTTGTGAGACTTCCTTACAGCTCTGCCTGCTAGTTCCCCCACGCTGGGAATTATCTGAACATCCAACCCTTGGGGTATTTGAATTATCAATACGTTTTCGATGATGTTGATATTCTTGCTCACACAATCTACCAGTCACATAATTCATATTCAGCTGCTCCTCTGGCAAAACTTGTAAAGTTAGTATTAAGTTTTCAAACCCTGCATGCAGGCTGCTAAGCAGAGTATAAACTTTAATATTTTCAGGAAAATTCACACCTAGAGATGACAGTCGGTTGAAATACTCAGTCATCTGTGACGTGTGTTCAACCACACTATCCCCTGGCTTCAGTTTCAACTCATACAAAGCACGTATAATGCTCACCTTCTCTCCGGGCGTGGCTCTATGGTGAATTCGCCTAAGAGCTTCCCAAATTTCAAATGCAGACCTTAAATTTTCCACATGAGGTAATTGGGAATCGTCTATCGATACCATCAACATGCATCTAGCTTTCGTGTCCATTTTGTCATGTTCCCTGTTCTGAGCATGTGCAGCAGCCTCTTGCTCTGCTGTGGCATCTACTGCAACAGCCACAAACGGCTTTCGCCTCTGGACATAGTCAGCCCACACTTCTTTGGCTTCCAACCAGACTTGAGCCCTCTTAGACCACTGCACGTAATTAGCAGAGTTCAACTTTGTAAAGGGAACCTGGAAATTTTCCACTGCCATTCTTGGGGTCGGCTGCTACTCCCTCTGTGTGCCCTTGCTTCTCTTTCCCCTTGAGATTTGTTTTACTCACTTTTCAGACGCCTCCAGCCTCCTCTGAAGCCTTTTAAACCTTTTTTCCCTCCGTCTCTTCACTAGCAACCTACCACCGTCCTCTGTTTTTATTAACAAAACAAAAACACAACGGGAGGTCAAGCTAGCCTTTTGCAGCTAATGAAGCTGTAAATCTTCACTTACGCAGCTCTCTCAACTTTCTGCAGCCTCTCAGTTCCTTTAAGAGCTGGATTTACGACCAAGCCAGTCTTCTCTCATCCGAAAGCTGCTTTCACTTTCTCTGCACACAATACAGCTGTAGAAACATAGAAGGAGCCATAACCTAAGAGAGTCTGTGTACTGGTCCAGTAAATGCTTCCGCTGCGCAACCAGCAACAGTTCTCTTTGCAGAGCATTAATTAAATCCAGTGCAGAGATTCTTGTTGCAGTACAAGCTTCAGAGTCTCAGCAGCAAAGAAATAACAACACAGGGAAGCCTGTCTTTCCAAAGACAGGTTTATTGCAGACAGATAACAGAAACGCCTCCGGAGCTTTCAGACATTTTTGCTTCACGCCCCGCAGGCAGAGAAAACAAACACTCTTTATATACTGAGCAACTTAACAACTTAACGAGCTTGACTACTTAAAGTCACATGACATTGCTAACTTGCCAGCGTCTTAGGTTTCACACCCTAACAGATAGAACCCACCACTCAATCTTTGATCCCGGACTGCCTCAAGTAATTGAACGGCCACCCTGATTGCACCGCTTAAGAGACATTGTAAGCATTACATTGTAAGCATTACTGCAGACTTCTGCAAAAGAATACTGTCAGGGTTTCAGGGCGACGAGGAAGAGGACGACGACGACCCGAGGTTGTCAGTGAGTCCGTCAAGTGAATCGGAGGATTCCCAAAAGGGAGCCCCCCTGGTCAGGCCAAGGGGCAGTAGAGAGGGAGGCAGTCAGAAGCAGGGGAACGAAGGGGGAATCCCCAGTGGGGGTTGGAGATCGGGACCGGTCTCTCCGTCGGAACGGAGTGAAGGGGGTGGAGTTGCCAGTGTGTCAGAAAGAGCAGAACAGGAAGCAGAGAGGGGAAGGAGTTCGGAGCAAAACGTCCTGCCGGAAGGGGAGGAGTGTAGTACCGAGAGTAGCGTAACGGTCGAAAGGAAGGTCAGAGGCAACGTACGCGCGCCAAGTTCAAATGTGGAGGCGCGCGGAAATGAGGAGAGCCCTGAGGAGGAGCCTGGTCCCAAAGCACGAAGGAGGGGGGAGCAGGCGGCAGAAGACTCAGCCTCGGGGGAGTCCCGGAGGGAGGGAGCACAGGGGGGCAGGAAGACCCTGCGGAAAAGGAAGGAGAGGAAAAGGTGGAGCAGTACAAGCCTCTTAAGCTGGTGCAGGGGCGGGACTGACTCAGAGGGGACTTCTAACATCTAAGGGTAACAGATGCGGAGCCACGGAGCTTGGATGTAACGACAACAATGTTCTTCAATAAAACCTTTTGTATATAACTTGGACTGGACTTTGGTCTCTTGTGAGCTGGGACCTCGGGTGGCTCTGACAGTAAGTCCCCTCCCAAAGAACGCAAATTTTTTTTTTTGCAAAGCTCACAAACGGTGACAGCCATGAGTGCGGAGGATCAGCTGACAGCACTGCGAACTACAGTTTCCGAACTCACCGCTGCAGTCCTTGCATCTCAGAAGAAGCATGACGAAATGGAGAAGCGCTGCCAGGACCTGCAAACAAGGTGGGAGCGTGCAAACAGGGAAGGGTTCCCAGGGTCCAGATCAGAGGGGATTGGACTTGGAAGGCGGGGGGGGGCAGCCTAGTCACCCACTTCGATGGGAACCTGAAGCACTACCCCAATTTCAGAGCAGACGTTTTGTATGCATTGCACTTGCTTCGTCATGACTTTAAAGATGAGGAGGAGAAAGTGGGGTTTATTGTTTCTCACTTGCATGGGCCGGCCAGAGACTGGTTGCGCAATTTGTGGCGTGAAGATGGCCCTGCCCGCCGCGATTCTGATGAATTCATTAAAGCGATGGATGCCTGCTTCCAGTCAACCGTAGATCTGGATCTTGCACGCAGGGAGATATTTGGACTGCGGCAAGGCAAAGCCACTGTGCGTCAGTACCATTCCAGATTTTTTGCTTTACTGACTGCGTTACGCTGGGAGAAAGACTGCACACCTGTGAGGGATTTGTTCTGGGAGGGTCTCAGCGGTCCCATAAAGGACGAACTTGCCAGGGGAGACAGACCTCAGACCCTGGAGGAGGTGGTGCAGAGGGCTCTGGCGATTGGGATACGTCACGAGGGACGTCCTTGGCACAATGAGGAAGAACGTCAGGTGCGTCCACCAGCGAGGACGTCTTCTTTCATCCCCAGGGAGTTCAGTCAGTCACATCCCTCGCCGCTGGGGAGGCAGGGGGAGGAGCCGATGGAACTTGGTGGTGCTAAGGCTCAAGCAACAGCCAGAGCCCCAGCTTCCGGTGCAGTAAAGGCGAAGCCTCCTAGAGGGACCAGGAAGTGTTACATCTGCGACAGTGCACTGCACATGGCGAAAGAGTGCCCCCAGAGGCTCCAGAAACACACTGCAGCTTTAGCGACGGTAGCTGCAGAAGTGATCCAGGAAGAGGAACCTCAGGGAAACGACAATGCCTGGCTGGAAGCAGAATTGCTGGGGCTCAGCCAGGCGAATCTGTAGAACAGTCCCCAGCATCTTTGCAACCCACAGACCCTTTACCACCCAAGCCAGCGGTGCAGCTCACTGCAACACTTCAGTTGCCAAATGGGACCACCCTAGAAGTGCCCCTCACGATCGATTCGGGGAGCAACGCCGATTTCGTGGGGATGCAATTTGTCAAGCAGCCTGTAACTGTTGCTTTTTGAGTAACATTGACATGCCAGTAAAGATACTGTTTTAAAACTATTCATCCAGGATACATTTTGCTACTCTGCTCTCCTAGAGGAACTCTTTGTTATAGCTGGGGATTTTCCGCTGCAGCTGTTATTTTTGTTCACTGCTGAGAAATAAACCTGGGAGCTGTGAGAACTGTGTAAGTGACCTTGACTTTTCTGAGACACAGGAATGGATCAAGACATTCCACAAGATAAGCCGCAGGAGAAGGCACAAGAGAAAGAGAAAGTAATAAAATATAAAACCAGACAACAGTCGCAACTGCAGACACAGCAACAACAACACTCTAGAAGAGCATCTGTAACAGGTCTTTCTGCTTCACAAGCTACAGAAAGAGAAGAATTTAAGGGAGCAAGACCAGCAGGACCAGAATCTACAACACTGGACAAGATCCTTTCAGCTTTACAGAATCTGACAGCTAAGATAGATTTAAACACCTCAACTATCCAAGACCTTGGACAAAAAGTGAATGACGTAGGACAGAAAGTGAATTCCAATACCCAGGCAATTGACAGGTTACTGCAGGAATCCAAGGAGACCAGACAGACAGCAGAGGAAGCCAGGGAGAGGGTTTTGGCGGTAGAGGAAAAAATACCGCCAATAAACAGAAAACTGGATGATTACAAGGCACAATTCTCTCTGATTGAACTTAAGGAAAAACAGGCCAATTTGAGATTAAGATCAGTTCCAGAAACAGAGGAAGCAGAACTAGTAGAGTTTCTCGCATTGGAATTTGAGACCTTTTGGGGTCTAGATTCAGAAGAATTTGAGATAGTGAGTGCCTTTCGGCTGGGAAGAGTCAAAAGGAAGAACAGAGCGAGGGACTGCCTGATTTCACTAAGATCGAAAGAAGAAAGAGACAAAATACTGGGCCTGCATTACAAGAAAGCACTGGAGATTGGAAGTGAGAGAATCGAGATTTTCAAAGATATCCCAAAATACCTACTAGACCTCAGAACTAACTACAGTGACTTGGTTGACCTACTAAGGAAGAACAATATCTTGTTCAGGTGGGAATTTCCGCAAGGCCTCTCGTTTACATTTAAAGGAAAGAAAATAAAGATAAGATCAAAGGAAGATAAAGTGAGTTTCCTGGAGGACTTTGGGAAGAACTAAGAAGGGAGGCAAGGACAAGAGATTTGGAGATACTAGGATTGGGACCACCTGATCTAGACAGACACCCCTTGGGGTCGAACCGACTAGAGAAAGAGACACAACCATCAGAAGAAGAACAACTTTTGGGAGCAGTTGGAGGAACTTTACAATAACTACAACATGTCTCTGCAGATGTTAACTTGGAACATCCGGGGTCTTAATTCCCCTAGCAAGAGGAAGAGAATTTTTCATATGTTAAAAAAGGAACAATTGGATTTGATTTGCTTACAAAAAACACATATAACAAGACTCCACAGGAAATTATTGGTAAACAAGAGACTAGGTCAAGAATTTATCTCATCGGACAAAGTTAAAAAAAGAGGAGTTGTGATATATGCAAAAGAGAAGTTGTCACCAAAATTTCTTTTCAAGGATGAACATGGACGATTTGTAGCAATTGAAATACAAATACAAGGAGAGAAAGTATTAATAATTGGAGTCTACGCACCTAATGAGGGGAAATCAGAGTTTTACAAGAAACTGCATGAGACGTTGTTGGATCATATGGACCAGAACATTATTTTGATGGGAGATATGAATGGAGTTGTGTCAACACATATGGACAAATCTGAAAGACAGGTAGTTACAAAAGATGGAAGACTACCAAAGACTTTTTTTGAAATGACAGACAATATGGACTTGATTGACATTTGGAGAACTAAAAACCCCCTAGGAAGGGAGGGAACTTTCTTCTCTGAAGCTAACATGACTTGGACAAGAATTGACCAAATTTGGATTACAAGAGGGATGGCACCCAAGACTCGGAAGGTGGAAATCTGCCCAAAAATCTGCTCCGACCATAACCCTGTGAGAATGGACATGAAATTAACACCGATTGGTTCCTTTAGGTGGAGAATGAATGACACCTTGTTTAGAGATCCTGAAATTATTAAGAAGGCCCAAAAAATTATAAAAGACTATTTTGAAATAAATTTAAAGACAACTGTGGAAAAAAGAGTAATCTGGGACGCAAGTAAAGCCATTATTAGAGGTTTTCTGATTCAACAAAATGCTATAAAGAGGAGACTTCAAGAGGAAAGAAAAGGAAAGATTTTGGAGAAAATCAGAGAAGGAGAAAAGAGATTAAGGTCTAAACCAAAATCACAGGAGATCCTGCGAGAAATTAAGTCATATCAGGCACAGTATTTGAAATTGGTTAATCAGGACATAGAATGGAAGATTAAACAAATGAGACAAAAAACTTTTGAATCAGATAATAAGTGTGGAAAGCTGCTAGCTTGGCAGCTGAAGAAAAGACAAAAATTAAATACAGTGACCAATCTTGAAGTAAATGGAAGGATTATACAAAACCCACAGGAGATCAAAGACTGTTTCCAGAGATACTTCAAACAATTGTATGCACAAGGACCACAGAATGAGACCAAAATCGAGAAATTCTTAAAAACAAATGGATTACAAAATATATCTCAGGAGAGCAAATTAATATTGAATGACAGAATTTCTGAACAGGAGGTTGAAGGTGCCATTAAGAATTTACAGCTTGGCAAGTCTCCAGGCCCAGATGGGCTTTCCTCCAAATATTACAAAGTAATGAAGGACTATTTAATTCAGCCATTAATGGAGGTCTGCAATGAAATTATGGAGGGGAAAAGAGCGCCAGAGTCGTGGAAAGATGCCTATATCACGCTTATACCGAAAAATGAGTCAGAAAAGACACAACTTAAGAACTACCGCCCCATATCCCTACTTAATGTGGATTATAAAATTTTTGCTGACATTTTAGCTAAAAGATTAAAAAAAGTCCTAGCGGGAATCATACATAAAGACCAAGCAGGCTTTCTCCCAGGCAGACATATGACAAACAACACAAGGAACTTAATTGACATCTTGGAAAAATTACAAGTTGATATTAATACAAAAGCAGTATTGATATTCATCGACGCAGAGAAAGCCTTTGACAACATTTCTTGGAGTTTTATGAAGAAAAACCTGCAAGGGATGGGGGTGGGAGAAAGGTTTGGAAACGGTATAGGGGCGATTTATTCAGAACAAAAGGCAAAATTGATAGTGAATAACGCAGTTACAGAAGAATTTAAGGTAGAGAAAGGGACACGACAAGGCTGCCCAATTTCCCCTCTGCTTTTTATTTCAGTCCTGGAGGTCTTGCTGAACATGATTAGAAGGGACCAACAGATTCAAGGTATACAGGTCGGAGCCAAACATTATAAATTGAAAGCCTATGCAGATGACCTAGTTTTGACATTACAGGAGCCAATCCCTAGTACTAGAAGAGCTTTGGAAATAATACAAGAATTTGGTCAGGTATTTCTGTTTCAAACCTTACAAATAATTGACAAGATGGACTGTTTCAAGAAGTGGCAAAAAGAAATTTCTAGATTTGTCTGGCAGGGCAAAAAGCCCAGAATTAAATATAAAATTCTTACTGATGCAAAGGATAGAGGGGGGTTTGCCCGGCCGGACTTTAAACTATACTACGAGGCGGCAGCCTTTTGCTGGTTAAAGGAATGGCTACTTCTTGAGAATACAGAAATTCTTGATTTGGAAGGACATGATAATGTTTTTGGATGGCATGCATACTTATGGTATGGTAAGGACAAAGCTCATATGGCGTTTAAAAACCATATTGTCAGAAAAGCATTGTTCAATGTCTGGGTCAGATATTAAGATTTTTTGGAGAATAAAACCCCAAGGTGGCTTTCACCCATGGAAGCTAAGGCCTTGAAAAAACTTAACATGAGATCGAACTGGCCAAAATATTGGGAAATTTTGGAACAGGATGGGGACAAACTGAAATTGCAGAGTTATGAGAAACTTAAAGATAAGGTGCAGGATTGGTTACACTATTTCCAAGTAAGAGAGGCCTATAATTCGGACAGGAAAATTGGCTTCCAGGTGGAAAAATCGAAGTTGGAAACAGAAGTTAAAGAACATTTAGAACAGAACTGTCTTCCGAAACTTACTAAAGAACAAAAAGAACTGTTGAATGACCCTATCACATCGTACGAAATTCAAAGAGCAATTAAGGAAACAAAGATAGGAATGCCACCAGGGCCAGACGGCCTACCGGCAATATATTATAAAAAATTGAGGACTTACTGTCTGACCCATTAAGAAGTATCTTAAAAGACGGAACCATGCCGGATTCTTGGAAAGACAGCCTTATTGCATTAATTCCAAAACAGAATTATTAACAACTATAGGCCTATCGCACTTCTAAATAACGATTATAAATTATATGCAAATATTTTAGCCGAAAGATCAAAAAAAGTCTTCCAGGTGATGATACACAATGACCAAGCTGGCTTTTTGCCGGGAGGCACATTTATAGCTGTGATGGCCTGGGAATCCGATTTAGAGGCTGAACCGGAGGAATTCCAGCCAGCACCGGAGTCCCTGCCTCCAGGGCCGGCTGAACTGGGGCAGGGCCTTGGATCTGAAGAGCCTGCACCTGTGCCGGATCATCAGGAGCAGGCACCAGGTGATTCCACTCTAGCTCCAGAGGTGATTAAGGACACAGTGCCTACAGGTGCGCCTCTCCCGGCCCTGCCAGAGGAAGGAGAGTCTCCCCCTGGGTCCAGTAACTCCCCAGCCTCTCCTGAACTGCAGAGGCTTAGGGCAGAGAGGCGGAGGGAACTGGTTTCTCCCAGGAGGAGTGTTCGCCTTAAGAACCGGTACAGGTGGAGGCAATTGACGGACGGCTCCTGCGTTCAGGTGCCATTACTCAGGAGACCCAGCCCTTGGTCCTGTGTCTCCAGCAGCACCGGGAGATGCGAACTTTGGACATTGCCTCCATGCCCCGGTTTCCCCTGGTGCTCGGGATGGACTGGCTGGAGGCTCACAATGTTCGATTGACTGGGTCAAACGGACTGTGCACTTCCCAGACCCATGTTCCCATGCTCAGTCCGAGATGCTAGCAGCTGCGCCCACTGAGGGGGCTGCATCAACGCTCCCCGCCGAGTACCGGGACTATCACGACGTGTTCGAGGAACGGGGGGCAGACCAGCTGCCGCCGCATCGGTCTTTTGACTGCAGCATAGACCTCCAGCCCGGAGCGCCCCTGCCGGTGAGTCGCTTATACTCTCTAACAGAGCCAGAGCGCGAAGCTTTGCAGGACTTCCTGCGCAAGAACCTGGAGCGTGGTTTCATTAGGCCTTCTACCTCGCCCACCGCTGCACCAGTGCTCTTCGTTAAGAAGAAATGTGGGGAGCTTCGCCTTTGCCATGATTACCGGGCCCTGAACAATATTACCATCCCAGACCGGTACCCCTTGCCCCTTATTTCGGAGTTGCTGGAGCGGGTGCAAGGGGCGCAGGTGTTCACCAAGCTAAACCCCCGGGGGGCCTACAATTTAATTCGGATCCGAGCCGGGGATGAGTGGAAGACAGCATTCGGGACCCGGTACGGGCAGTTCGAATACCTGGTTATGCCCTTCGGATTGTGCAACGCGCCCGCTGTGTTCCAACCCACAGACCGATGGCCAGATGGAACGGGTGAACGCGGTGCTGGAGCAGTACCTCCGGTGTTACTGCAGCTACCAGCAGGATGACTGGGTCGACCACCTAGCATTGGCGGAGTTCGCCTACAACAACGCGGTGAATGCGTCCACCCAGCAGACCCCGTTCCAGGCCAGTTACGGTTATCATCCACAGCCGTTTCCGGATGTGCTGCCGGCATCCGCGGTCCCTGCTGTGACGGAGTGACTTCAGGAGCTCCAGTCCCAGCAACAGCTATTGATGGAGCAACTGCGCCAGGCCAAGGAGGCGTACAAGGCCCAGGCCGACCGCCACCGCCAGGTGGGGCCGGAACTCCACGTCAGTGACCTGGTATGGCTCTCCACTCGCCACCTCCACCCCTCTCGACCTTCGCGGAAGCTGGACGCCCGTTTCACCGGCCCGTTTCCTATCGTGGACCAGGTCTCCAATGTGGCATTCCGTCTCCGTTTGCCCACTATCCCCCTTAATTTTCATATTAACATTGGAAGTTTTATGTAAACAAATTAGGGAAGAAAAAGAAATAAAAGGGATTATGCTAGGAAATAGAAGTAACAAAATGAGGGCATTTGCTGACGATTTAATTATAACTACGGAGCAACCAAAACAGAGTTTAAGAAAGGCGTTGGAAATAATATATGGCTACGGTAAAGTTGTGGGGTTCAAAATGAATTTAAACAAGACAAAACTATTAGTTAAAAATATGTCGCTGTCAGGGGCTCAGGAGCAGAGGCACAGGAGAGGGAGGAAATGGAGAGCGAGGGGGAGGAATCCGAGGGGAGCGTAGGCGGTGACAGTGGTCAGAGGGATTCCATGAGCCTCTCCAGCGAATCGGAAGATTCACAGAAGGGAGCGTCGATGGCCAGGGCAAGGGGGGTGCCAAGGGGGAAACCCCAGAAGGAAGGGGCCAGCGGGGACTCCCAGAGCAGCAGTTGGAAATCAGGACCAGCTTCCCCACCAGAGCGCAGTGGGGGGGAGGAGTCCCAGGCATCGGGACCAGTGTTCTCACCACCAGCGAGAGGAGAGGAGTCAGGATTGACCACGCCTCCATCGGAGAGCGGGGAAACGGTCAAGAGGAAAGTTACCGGCTGGGCGCGCGCGCCAAGTTCAAATGTACAGGCGAGCGGCACAGCAGGTAGCCCGGATAGGGAGCCAGGTCCTAAAGCCCGCCGGAAGGAGGGGCAAGACTCAGGGGGGTCAGCGTCAGAAGAGTCCAGAAAGGAGGAAACCCCAGGGGGCAGAAGGACCCAGAGGAGGAAAGAACAACGGAAGAGGTGGAGTAAGGCTAGAGTCTTAAACTGGTGTCTAGGAGGCGGAGACTCAGATGGAGCTTCGCCGGTCTAGGTTCTAAGACGTAGAGTTGCACGCTGCGGTTTGGAAATGGAAACTAATCTTCAATAAAGACTTTTATACGTTATTACTGACTAGCGTTGGTCCTCTGTGAGCTGGGACCTAGAGGCAACTCTGACAGTAAGCTCCATCTGCCAAAAAAAATAAAACCTCGCAACGTGAGTGGACGCAGCGAGGGGCGAAGATTGGTGCTTCGCGAGCTCACGAAGGCAGGACAAGATGAATACCGAACAACAAATAACAGCCCTGCAAAACGCGGTGGCACAACTTAACTCGGAAGTACTGGCATTCAGGAAAAGGGAAGAAGAATCCGCTGCTGTCTGCAAGGATCTGCAAATCAGGTTGGAAATATTGGCTAAACAGGGGGCGCCGGGAACCAGACCAGAGGGGATTGGGCTGGGAAAGAGAGGAGGCAGCCTTGTGTCGCATTTCGATGGGAATCTGCAGCAGTATCCTAACTTCAGAGCAGACGTGGTTTTCGCCCTAGAGTTGCTGGAGAAGGACTTTAGAGATGAGCAGGAGAAAGTAGGCTTCATACTAACGCATCTCCACGGAGACGCTAAAGCGTGGCTGCGGAATCTGTACCGAGATAAAGACCCAGCCCTCCAAAATGCGAAAGCCTTCCTTAAGGCGATGGATGTGTGCTTTTTATCGGAGATTGATGTAGATATCGCCAGGAAAGAGATACATGGATTGAAGCAAGGCAGAGCCACTGTAAGGCAATATCACTCCCGCTTTTTTGCTTTGGTCAACGCGCTGGGATGGGAAAAAGAGTCAGCTGCCGTCAGGGACCTGTTCTGGGAGGGGTTGAACGGGGCTGTGAAAGACGAAATTGCGAGGGGGGAGCGACCCCAGACCACTAAAGACGTGATCCAGAGAGCGCTGACGATTGGGGTGAGGCTGGAGGAACGTTTCTGGAGCAAGGACGAAGGGCGTTGGGGACGCACACCAGCAAGAGCACCTCCTTTCTTTCCCAGGGAGACAGCGCACGCTCAATCCACGCCACCATTGGGAGGGGGAGAGGAGCCGATGGAGTTAGGTGGTGCCAAGGCTCAGTCAGCAGCCAGAGCCCTAACGCCGGGAGCAGTCAAACCGAAGCCTCCTAGAGGGAACAGGAAGTGTTACATCTGCGACAGTGCTCAGCACATGGTGAAAGAGTGTCCCCAGAGGATTCACAAGCACACTGCAGCCTCAGCGACAGTAACAGAAGTAGTTCAGCAGAGTGCACCACAGCAGGGAAACGACGGAGTCTGGCTGGAATCAGAGGAACGGGGGCCCAGCCAAACGAGTCAGTGAAGCAGTCCCCAGGGATCTTACAGCCCACAGACCCCCTCCCACCCAAACCAGTGGTGCAACTCACGGCATCGCTTCAGCTGCCCACTGGACTCACCATGGAAGTCCCTATTACCATTGACTCTGGCAGCAATGCAGACTTTATAGGAGTGGATTTCGTCACTCAACATGGCATAGCGCTCCTGCCTGCCACGATGCCTCTGAAAGTGGTAACAGTCGACGGCAGGGAGCTGCTAGGGGGACAAGTGGTACAGCAAACGCCGCCAATGGTGATGCAAATTGGGAATCACCGCGAAATCATCAGCTTCAACGTCACCCAACTGTCAGACACTCCCATAGTGTTGGGCATGAGCTGGCTGGACCGGCACAGTCCGGCATTAGCATGGTACCAGCGCCAATTGACTTTCGGCTCCTCCTACTGCGCAGAACGCTGCATCCTGACTAACCAGGAGGATGAGGGGCAAGAGGATGCTCCACAACTGCGACTAGGCATGCTGCAAGCAGTACCCGACAAGTACAAGGCGTTTTTGGAGGTCTTCTGCGAGAAGGAAGCGGACAAGCTGCCTCCCCACAGGCCCTACGACTGCAAGATTGACCTCCTGCCGGGGGCGACGCTGCCGACGGGGAAACTGTATTCCATGTCTGAGGATGAAATGCAGGAACTCAGGGAGTTCATAGATCACAACTTGAAGCGGGGATTCATCCGAGAATCCAAGGCAGTGGGGGGCAGTCCCGTGTTTTTTGTGAGGAAGCGGGACACGCCCAAAAAGAGGCTTGTAGTTGATTACAGAATTTTGAATTCGAAAACCAAGCCCACAGCCTTCCCCATGCCCAAAATCAATGACCTGCTGGCGACGGTGAGGAAGGGTCGCATCTTTACCAAGTTGGATCTACGCGGAGCGTACAATCTCATACGCGTGCGGGAGGGCGACGAGTGGAAGACAGCCATGTTTACGCCGCTAGGCATCTATGAATATAGAGTTATGCCTTTTGGATTACAAAATGGTTCCCACTGTTTTCAAGCCTTCATGCACCACGTCTTAGCGGGTCTCCTCTACAAGAAGTGCGTCTGCTTCCTGGACGACATCCTGATCTTCTCGGAGTCGCTGGAGGCCCACGAGAGAGATGTCAAGGAAGTCCTGCAAAGGCTGAGGGAGCACAGGCTTTATGCCAAGCTGGAGAAGTGCCAGTTCGACATGACGGAGGTGGATTTCCTGGGCTACAAGCTGTCCGACAAGGGGCTCGCCATGGACAGCGCCAAGGTCCGCTCGGTGCTGGACTGGAAAAGCCCGCGCAATCGGAAGGAGGTCCAGAGGTTTGTCGGCTTTGCCAACTTTTATCGCAAGTTTATCAAGGGTTTCGCTATGCAGACGGCGGCCATCACCGACACCCTCAGCTCCAAGAAGAAGAGGTTCATCTGGACGGAGCAGGCGGAGCAGTCCTTTCAGAAGCTCAAGCGTCTCTTCGCATCCGAAGAACAGCTGCTACATGTGAACCCCAGCAAACCCATGAGGGTTGAGACGGATGCCTCAGACAGAGCCGTGGGGGCAGTCCTGTTGCAGCGAGATCCGCAGGGGGACTGGAGGCCGTGCGCTTTCTACTCCAGGAAACTCAGCAGGTTGGAGCAGAACTACACCATCTGGGACAGAGAGTTGCTGGCCATTCATGCAGCATTCAAGGCGTGGCGGCACTTCCTCATCGGAGCCAAGCACACAGTGCAGGTCCGCACGGACCATAAGAACTTGGAGTACTGGCGCACGGCGAGGTTCCTGAACCAGAGACACATCCGCTGGGCGGAGTTCTTTGCAGATTTCGACTTCAGGATAGAATACATCCCGGGAGACAACAACATCATGGCGGATGCGCTATCCAGGAAACCGCAGTATCTCGAGGAAGAGGCACCGGCGGCGGCCAAGCACATTTTCACACCGAAAGCGTGGGCATGCGCCTCAGCCGCGGTGGACCTGGACGCAGTACGTCGCGCGCTGCGAACAGATTCCTTCGCACGAGCCAAGATGGAGGAGGTGCGCAGCGGCACAGCGAAGGACGATGAGTTCCAGATATGCGACGCACTGCTCATCCGCAAAGGGGCCCTCTACGTGCCGGGAGACGACCTCCGCGCGAGAGTACTGCAACAGTTACACGACGCGCCCAGCGCTGGGCACTTCGGCAAAGAGAAGACTGTGGAATTAGTAGCCAGAGACTTTTGGTGGCCCAAGATGCGGGGAGAAGTCGCGGATTACGTCAATAGGTGTGACACCTGCCAAAGGGCCAAGCCAGTACACAGGCCGCAGGCGGGACTGTTGGAACCGCTACAGACCCCGCTCGAACCGTGGGAGAGGGTGGCCCTGGACTTTGTCACTGATCTGCCCAGCTCGAGGGGCAAAACAGCAGTACTCGTGGTAGTAGACTTGCTCACCAAGATGGCCCACTTCATTCCTTGCGCGAAGGTGGCCACAGCGGAGCAGACCGCCAAGCTGTTCATAGACCACGTGTTCAAGGTGCACGGCCTACCACGGTCTATCCTGTCCGACCGGGGGCGCCAGTTCATCTCGAACTTCTGGCAGAAGCTGATGGGCATCCTGAACGTCAAGGTCAGCCTAGCGTCAGCAAGACACCCGCAGACCAACGGACAAGCGGAGAGGGTCAACGCCATCATGCAGCAGTACCTGAGATGCTACGCGAACCAGCAGCCCTCGACCTGGGTGGACTACCTACCGCTGGCCGAGTTTGCCTACAACAACACGAAACACGTGTCTACGGGGGGTGACACCGTTTTTTGCCAACAATGGGCGGCATCCCAGAACCTTCCCGGGTTTAGAGAAAGTGAGGGAGGGGGAGCCGCAGGGAGCAGAGGCCTTGGCAGCAGAGTTACAGGAGGTCCATGAGCAACTCCGAAGGCAGTTAGAGCTAGCTAAACGCACGTACAAAATGCAAGCGGACAGACACAGGAGAGTTGGGGAGGACATCCGGGTGGGGGACTGGGTCTGGTTGGCAGCCCAGGCAGTGCCGGCCAGATCGTTAGCTAAGAAGAAGCTCGGACACAAGCAGATAGGCCCTTACCAAGTCGAGGCACAGATCAACCTAGTGGCCTTCCGGTTGACACTCCCGGAGGGATCCAGAATGCACCCAGTCTTTCATAGATCGGTGCTCACGCCCTACAAGGCACCTCACAGGTTTCAGGCGCCAGGGACAGCACCAGACCCGCTCAGGGGAGCGCCCACGAAGGGGGGAGGTCACCGAGAGGGGAGCCACTCAACGAGGCCACAGAGATTTTAGACTCGAGATGGGGGAGGAAGGGATTGAATATCTCCTTGCGAGGGAAGACACCCCGGTCAGCGCCAACAGGTGGGTACCGGACTATGCCGTGGAGGAGCAATGGCTCAAAGACGAATTCCATGCAATTTTCCCACACAGGCCCATGCCGGCAGATTATTTCGACGAATATCTTTTCACACCCACACTCTCAGCCAGCACGTTTCAGGGGTTCTCTTCAGCTGAGGACACGACGCTAGAGACTAGCTCTCCAGAGGGATCGCTCTCGGGGTTTGGCACAGGGGGCTCCTATTGGTGGGAGGATCAACCTGAGGTGGGGTGGCGCAGAGAACTGCCGAGAGGGCCATTGCACGCAGCATCACCCCAGGCGACGGGAAGAGGGGGTCATGGGAGAGTTGGGGGAAGATCCCGGGTTCGAACACACCGCCCAGGAGATGGAAGCAGAGGAGATCGCCGTCGACGACACCATGGAGGACTTCCCGGACTTATCCGGCTGGCTGCACGCCACGGGGGACGAACTGTATCCTGCACTCACCCCCACAACACTGGAGCACCCAGAACCCGCACCTGAAGAGGGGGAGGGGGGAAGGGGGGCCTTTGAGGGGGGGATGGATGTCAGGGGCTCAGGAGCAGAGGCACAGGAGAGGGAGGAAATGGAGAGCGAGGGGGAGGAATCCGAGGGGAGCGTAGGCGGTGACAGTGGTCAGAGGGATTCCATGAGCCTCTCCAGCGAATCAGAAGATTCACAGAAGGGAGCGCCGATGGCCAGGGCAAGGGGGGTGCCAAGGGGGAAACCCCAGAAGGAAGGGGCCAGCGGGGACTCCCAGAGCAGCAGTTGGAAATCAGGACCAGCTTCCCCACCAGAGCGCAGTGGGGGGGAGGAGTCCCAGGCATCGGGACCAGTGTTCTCACCACCAGCGAGAGGAGATGAGTCAGGATTGACCACGCCTCCATCGGAGAGCGGGGAAACGGTCAAGAGGAAAGTTACCGGCTGGGCACGCGCGCCAAGTTCAAATGTACAGGCGAGCGGCACAGCAGGTAGCCCGGATAGGGAGCCAGGTCCTAAAGCCCGCTGGAAGGAGGGGCAAGACTCAGGGGGGTCAGCGTCAGAAGAGTCCAGAAAGGAGGAAACCCCAGGGGGCAGAAGGACCCAGAGGAGGAAAGAACAACGGAAGAGGTGGAGTAAGGCTAGAGTCTTAAACTGGTGTCTAGGAGGCGGAGACTCAGATGGAGCTTCGCCGGTCTAGGTTCTAAGACGTAGAGTTGCACGCTGCGGTTTGAAAATGGAAACTAATCTTCAATAAAGACTTTTATACGTTATTACTGACTAGCGTTGGTCCTCTGTGAGCTGGGACCTAGAGGCAACTCTGACAGTCGCCAAATGAAAAAAGCAGAATTAGAACAAATAATACGCATTAAAATCTACCCCCAAATCAAGTATTTAGGATTATGGATAACACCAAAGAATATTAACTTATATGAAGATAATTATACCAATTGTTGGAAAGATATCAAAAGACAGTTGGAGACATGGACAAGGTTAAATTTATCATTCCTGGGCCGTATTTCGGTAATTAAAATGATAGTTTTACCGAAGCTACTCTTTCTATTCCAAACGATTCCAATTACAGGAAAGACCAGCAGTATCAACAAGTGGCAAAAAGAAATTTCTAAATTTTTGTGGAAGGGTAAAAGACCAAGAGTAAAGCATAAGATATTAATAGATACTGTAGAAAGAAGTGGCTACGGGTTACCGGATTTGAAGGTATATTACGAAGCCTCATGTCTTCTCCGGTTGAAAGATTGGTATTTATTAAAAAATTGGGATATTTTAGATCTAGAAGGTCATGACACCCGTTTTGGGTGGCATGGCTATCTTAATTATGGGAAAATAAAGACGCATAGGAGTTTTTCAAATCATATAATAAGAAATGCTATATATAAGTGTCAGGGAACTGCCATCGGAGCCAAGAGGAGAGGTAATGCTCTGAATCATCTGAGGAAGGGGATAGTTCCTTCCAGGGATTCCCCACATCACCGTCCAAGGAACGGACGGGGGGAGAGGAGGGCCCTGGGGGGAAGGTGGATGTCAGGGAACTGCCATCGGAGCCAAGAGGAGAGGTAAGGCTCCCCAATGATGCCGGAGAGGGAACTAGCAAGGAGAGAGGGAGAGCTTCCGCTGGGGAAGGAAATCAAGGTGACACCAGGAAGAAAGGGGAGGCTGAGAGTACTTCGGAGGGAAGGCTCCGAGACTCTTCCAGTGAGATCAGCGGGGAGAGCACAGGACCTCCGCTTGGCACGCCTACGCTGCGCAGAAAGCTTCCGCGCAGAGACTAGGCGGACTTGGAGTCAAGGAATTTTTATGTTGGAAGAAATTCAGGAAACGCCCACTGACGGATTCTGCCAGTGACTGAGACAGCTGCGTTGTAAGGGCTGTCAAGCCAGGGAAAGGTTTAGCCATACAACCAGCTTGGAGCAGTTTGTGGCTTACGCACAAGCAACCCCAATTCCCATTACAATAAGGTATGGGGAAAATACAAAAGATATTTGGAACAGAAAACCCCAAGATGGAACTCTCCACTAGAAGCAATTGCTGTTAAAAAAAGGAACAACATCAAAGAGAACTGGATAACGTATAACACAATATTAAGGGGGGAGGAGGAGGGTCAACTAATATTGATAAGTTATGAGAAAATAAAAGATCACTTTTCTAGTTGGCTACATTACTTCCAGGTGAATGAAGTGTTCAGAC
The DNA here is from genome assembly GCF_964106915.1 of Podarcis gaigeae. NCBI lineage: Eukaryota > Metazoa > Chordata > Lepidosauria > Squamata > Lacertidae > Podarcis > Podarcis gaigeae. Next base: position 26,759,723 of record NC_139695.1, read on the forward strand.
AGGATAAGCAGATAGGTTTTGAAAAGGAGCCTTCAAGATTTGAAAGAGAACTACTGAATAGTAAAACCAAAATAATCGCAAAAATCTATAGACTTCTTTTAGACTACGAAGTAATGGATGAGGAGGTTAAGGCTTCAATGATAAAGTGGGCCCAAGATGTGGGCCATCCAATTATGCTAAAAGATGGGGAAAACTGATGGAATGTAAATTTGAAATTTACAGCCAGCTATAATATAAGAGAGAACATGATGAAAATGGCTCCTTCCAGATAGAGAGCCAGAATCAGAGAATCAGAATCAGAGTCAGAACCAGATCTTCGGTAAAGACGTGGTCTGGTCTTAGCGCAACTGCTCCTCCCACTCGCGATAACAGAGATTGGGTGTTCCAATACATCCCCCCGTAGGGAACCTGCCCCAGCCATTCTGTTGGCTGAGGCCCCCTCCCAGGCAGCCCTGACCCTTTCCCCTTAAAAAGCAAAATACAAACTATACAATAACCTAAAAAAATAGTAAAAGAAAAACAAAGCAAGAAACAATTATGCTAAACTTAAAATAATCCCCGCCCCAACTAAACATTTGTCCCACCCCAGAAAGAAAATAACAACAACAACAACAAACCACCGTTTGTGGTGCAACAGAGACACAGCCAGAGACAGAGCGAGACCCTGAATCAGTGCCATAACCAAGCCCTCATTCAGAACCAGAGCCTGGGTCAGAGGCAGAGGAGGAGCCATCATGAGACCCTGAATCAGAGTCAGAACCAGATCTTCATTCAGAACCAGACCCTGAAAGAGAGCCAGAGCCACAGCCAGAGCCACAGACAGAGCCTAGAGCCACAGCCGAGATCCACAGCCTGAGTCTGAAATAGTGCTTGATAGAGTGCTGGATCCTGAAACAGAGACACTATCCGAAACTGAGCCTGACGCTTAAACGTAGCCAGCGGCAGAGGGAGAGGCAGAGCCTGATACAGTGCTTGATACAGCGTAGGAGCCTGAAGCAGAGACACAGCCAGATCCAGAGACACAGCCAGAGCCAGAACAAAACCCTAATTCAGAACCAGAGCCTGAAAGAGAGCCAGAGCCAGAAACAGAGGCAGAGGCAGATACAGGGCTTGAAACAACCCCCAAGAAGTGCTTCCTCTGCCAACAGCCAGGACATTTTGCCAGGGTCTGCCCTCAAAGAAAGGCATGGCAAGGGATGGTGGGAGCCGCTGGCTGTGAGGAGGAGGGGGGAAAGGGGCAGGCGCAGGGAAACACCAACGCTTGGCTGCCACTCAGCGGGCACAGCAGCCAGGCCAGCAACCAATAGAAGTGCCCCAGCCAGACCCCCCCCCCCCAAGGCAGCTATAGCCATAGAAGTGGTGCTAGAACTCCCAAATGGGCACCCAGTCAAGGTGAAGGCGCTGCTGGATTTAGGCAGCTCCTGCAATTCCTTCAACAAGGACTTCACTCTGGAGCACCAACTCCACCTGCTGCCCCTAGATTTCCCCTTGCAAGTGACCACCATCAATGGCAGAGAACTTCTGGGAGGGGAAGTGACCATTGCCTTTCACGTAGCGACACTGGCAGGACCCCCAATAATATTAGGGATGAGCTGGCTGGCACTACATGATCCAGTAGTGGCATGGCATCAGCGGACGGTCACCTTTGGGTCAGCTCACTGCTTGGAACACTGTCTGGGGGGGACGACCCAAGGATGACCGTGGCCAGGGTGGCTGGGATGGCTGTGGAGCCAAAAGGGGAGGTGCCACCACAATATGCTGACCTACAGGAGGTCTTCAGCGAGAAGGAGGCGGATAGACTACCCCCCCATAGGCCCTTTGAGTGCCACATCAACTTACTCCCAGGGGCTCAGCTGCCAGTGGGTAAACTGTATGCCATGTCTGACCGGGAAATGCAGGAGTCGCGGGAATTTATTGACAAGAACCTGAAAAGAGGTTTCATAAGAGAATCAAAGGCGGTGGGGGGCAGTCCGGTGTTCTTTGTGGACAAAAAGGATACTAATCAGCCTAGATTAGTCGTAGATTTCAGGGCCTTGAACCTTGTATCAGAACCCGTGACCTTCCCAATGCCCAGGATTGACGACATTTTAACACGGGTGAGGCAGGGGGAAATTTTTACCAAGCTGGACCTCAGGGGAGCGTACAACCTGATTAGAATGAGGGAGGGGGACGAATGGAAAACCACCATGTTCACCCCCCTGGGGGCCTTTGAGTACTTATACCATTTGGATTACAGTCGGGCTCCGCCTCTTTTCAAGCTTTCATGCACCACGTGTTGGGGTCCCTACTGTACAAGAACTGCGTAGCCTTTTTGGACAATGTCTTAATCTATTCGGACAATGAGAAGCAACATGTCAGAGACCTCAGAGAAGTGCTAAAGAGACTGCAGAAGCACCAGTTGTGGGTCAAGCTGGAAAAATGCCAATTTCATGCCAGAGAAGTCGAGTTTCTGGGGTACAAGTTGTCAGACAGGGGCCTAGCTATGGACCCCAGCAAGGTGCAGGCGGTGCTGGAGTGGAAGACCCCCAAAACCCGGAAGGACGTGCAGAGGTGCCTAGGGTTCAGCAACTTCTACCGGAGGTTCATCAGGAACTTCGCCCACTTGACAGCACCTATCACAGATTGTCTCAGTAGCAAAAGAAGTTCGTCTGGACAGAAAGTGCCCAGCAATCCTTCGAAAGGCTGAAGAAGGCGTTCGCTTCGGAAGAGCAGCTCCTGCACGTGGATTTGCAGAAGCCAATGAGGCTGGAGACCGACGCGTCAGACCGGGCCATCGGAGCGGTACTGTTGCAGCCGGGGCCCCAGCAGAGCTGGAGGCCGTGCGCCTTTTTCTCGAGGAAGCTGAGCAAGTCGGAGCAAAACTACACGGTGTATGACCGCGAACTGCTTGCAATTTATGCAGCATTTCGACGATGGAGACATCTGCTAATAGGGGCGCAGCACAAGATCCAGGTGTGTACGGATCACAAGAACTTGGAATACTGGAGGACTGCGCGAGTACTCAACCAGAGACAGATTTGATGGGCACAGGAGTTCTCCAAGTTTTTCTTCGAGATCCGGTACGTGCCGGGGGAGGAGAACGTAAGAGCAGATGCTCTCTCCCGGAAGCCGGAGTACATGGAAGGAGAGAGACCACCGGAAGTCAGACACGTGTTCCCCGAGAACCGATGGGTGTGTGGGGGAGTGTTGGTTGGGAAACGAGAACTAGCCGGGCTTACTAGAAACGACGAATTCGCTCAAACAAAAATCAGGGAACTCCGGAACGGAAGGGAAAACCAGGGAGGGTTTGAGGAAAAGGAAGGGGTACTGTACTACAAGGGAGCGCTGTACGTACCGGGGGAGACCTTGAGGGGAAGGGTACTCAAACAACTCCACGACAACCCAACAGCGGGACATTTTGGTCAACACAAAACCATGTTGCTTGTCACCAGGCAGTTCTGGTGGCCAAGGGTAAGGGAAGATGTACGGGAATATGTACGGGGGTGCGACCGCTGCCAGAGGGCAAAGGGGGAGAGGGCTGCACCCGCAGGGTTACTGGAACCCTTACCCACGCCGGGAACACCCTGGGAGGTGGTATCCATAGATTTTATGACAGATTTGCCCAAATCAAGGGGGAAGACAGCAGTCATGGTAGTAGTCGATCTGCTAACAAAAATGTGCCATTTCATAGCTTGCTCGCATGCGGTAACGGCAGAGGAAACAGACAGGTTGTTTGTAGATCACATCTTCAGGCTGCATGGGACTCCCTCGAGGGTCATCTCCGATCGCGGGAAACAATTTACTTCCCGGTTCTGGAGGAAGCTCATGGGCTTGCTACAGGTCGAGGTGGGCTTCCACAGGAATGAGCCCGTTCATGGCCAATTATGGGTCTCACCCCAGGGCCTTCCCGGGGAGGGGGGAGGAAGGGGGGAGCGTACCTGCGGCAGAGCAGTTTGTGGAAGAAATGGAGGCCTTGCACCAGCAACTTAAGATGAACTTGGGAACACCACAACCAAGCCACGGAAATACTCGATTCAAGATGGTGAGGGCACAAGGTGGAGTACTTGGTAGCTTGGGAGGGAGAACCCGAGTCAGAAAACACGTGGGTTCCAGCGGAGGCTATCAATGATGGGTATCTTGCGGAGGAGTTCCACAGCCTGTTCCCAGATAAACCTAAACCACTAGCGAGATTCTGGGAGGAGCAATTTGGTACCACAGATGAATAATAATAATAATAATAATAATAATAATAATAATAATAATAAAATTATTTATATCCCGCCTTCCCCAGCCGAAGCCGGGCTCAGGGTGGCTAACAACAATAAAACAGTACAAAAGTACAGCACAAACAACACTCTAAAATCATTCATTATAAAATTGGTTCAAATCAAGCCACTGGTAACCATTGTGCCAGAGCTCCACGAAGATTGCCGAGGGAGGGAGTCAGGCTGTGCCCTGGTCAAAGGCCTGGTGGAACAGCTCTGTCTTGCAGGCCCTGCGGAAAGATGTCAAGTCCCGCAGGGCCCTAGTCTCTAGTGACAGAGCGTTCCACCAGATCGGAGCCACAGCCAAAAAAGCCCTGGCTCTAGTTGAGGCCAGCCTAACTTCTCTGTGGGGCATACCAGGAGAGGCGGTCCCGTAGGTATGAGGGTCCTAGGCCGTATAGGGCTTTAAAGGTTAAAACCAGCACCTTAAACCTGATCCTGTACTCCACCGGGAGCCAGTGCAGCTGGTATAGCACCGGGTGAATGTGGTCTCGTAGCGAAGACCCCGTAAGGAGTCTCGCTGCAGCATTCTGCACCCGCTGGAGTTTCTGGGTCAGTCTCAAGGGCAGCCCCACGTAGAGCGAGTTACAATAATCCAGGGCTGGAGGTGACCGTCGCATGGATCACAGTGGCTAGGTCAGGGCGAGAGAGGTAAGGAGCCAACTGCTTAGCTTGGCGGAGATGAAAAAATGCTGCCTTTGTTATAGCTGCAGTCTGTGCCTCCATGGAAAGGGAGGTGTCGAAGATTACACCCAAACTCTTAACGGATGGTGCTGGCACTAATTGCACCCCCGCAAGAGATGGGAGTTGCCCCCCCAATCCCATATCGTCCTGTCCCAGCCACAGGACCTCTGTCTTCGAAGGATTTAGCTTCAACCGGCTCCCTTGTAACCATACAGACACAGCTTCCAAACATCTGGTCAGTGTGTCTGGGGCTGAGTCAGGATGGCCATCCATCAACAGATAGAGTTGGGTGTCATCAGCATACTGATGGCAACCCAGCCCAAAACTCCGGACAAGCTGGGCGAGGGGGCGCATAAAGATGTTGAAAAGCATCGGGGAGATTATCGCACCCTGAGGTACTCCACACACCAAGGAGTGGCGCGATGACAATTCCGCCCCAAGCGCCACCCTCTGTCCCCGACCAGAGAGAAACGAGCGCAGCCATTGAAGGACTGTGCCCTGAATCCCCACATCGGCAAGGCGGTGGTCCAGTAGTTCGTGATCGACCATGTCGAAAGCTGCTGACAGATCTAGAAGAATCAGCAGCCCCGACCCGCCTCGATCCAGCTGTCTACGAAGATCATCTGTTAGGGCAACCAGAGCCGTCTCGGTCCCATGACCCGTGCGGAAGCCGGACTGGAATGGATCCAGAGCCGATGTTTCATCCAGAAACCTACCAAGCTGTTCGGCAACCGCTCTCTCAATCACCTTACCCAGGAACGGAAGATTCGAAACCGGGCGGTAATTGAATAGATCTAAAGGATCTAATGATGTTTTCTTTAAGAGCGGGCGCACCACTGCCTCCTTCAGTTCTGCAGGGAATGTCCCCGTGCCAAGGGACAAATTGATGATATCCCCCAGGAGGGCCCGCACCTCGTCTGGACACGCTCTAATCAGCCAAGACGGGCACGGGTCGAGAGGACAGGTGGTGGGCTTTCCAGCTCGGAGGAGTCTGTCCACATCGGCTGGGGATATCGGGTCGAAGTGGTCCAATACTGGACCCGAGGACAGTCGAGGGGCCTCCAGTTCCTTTATTGTATCCAAATTGGCAGGGAGGTCATGGCGGAGCAACAAGACCTTCTCCGCAAAAAAGCTCGCAAATGCCTCACAGCTATGTGCCAAATTATTATTTAAATTTGGCTGTCCCTCAAGGGACGTTAAAGACCTGATTATACTAAATAATTGTGCCGGGCGATAGCTAGCGGATGCAATGGAGGCCGAGAAGTAAGACTTCTTAGCAGCCTTCACCGCCATCTCGTAGGTTTTCATAAAAGCCCTATAAGATGTTCTTGAGGCTCCGTCACGGGCACCCCGCCATACTCGCTCTAGCCGTCTGAGGTCCCGCTTCATTTTCCGGAGCTCTTCGGTAAACCAGGGAGCCCTGTTTCTGCGGGGTCGCAGAGGGCGCTTAGGTGCGATCTCATCGATGGCTGCCAAGAGCTGGATATTCCAGCCCTCAACAAGCTCAGTCAATGAGTCGCCAGGGGGAGCAAGGTCCCGCAAGGCTTGACGGAATCTATCAGGGTCCATCAGCCTCTGTGGGCGAGCCCAAATTGGCTCGCCACCTAAGCAGGGTGGGGGTGGAAAGTCAATCCTGGCTTTCAGAGCGTAGTGATCAGACCATGGCACTTTCATCGAAGGAGACATGATCACATCTATACCTACGCCAAAGATCAAATCCAGCGTGTGGCCTGCTTGATGTGTGGGGCCCGAAACAAACTGGGAGAACCCTAGTGTCGCCATGGAAGACACCAGGTCCAGAGCCTATGAGGAGGGAGTGGCATCAGCATGGATGTTGAAGTCCCCCAATACCAATAGGTTAGGGAACTCCAAGGCCCAGCCAGCCACCGCCTCCAATGGGCCTGACAGGGTGGCTGCTGGTGCGCTAGGTGGTCGGTACACCAGCCAAACAGCCAAGCTCTCCTCGGAGCCCCACACTAGGCCAACACATTCAATGCCAGGGAT
>NC_139695.1:26766854-26884073 GCF_964106915.1 Podarcis gaigeae
CCGGGGGTGGAGGGGGTCCTGGGGGGGGGGGTGGATGTCAGTGAACTGACATCGGAGCCAGAAGTGGAGGCAGGGCTCCCAAGCAATGCCGGAGAAGGGCCAAGCAGGGAGAGAGGGGACTCAGCAGCTGGGGAAGGAAATCAGCGTAACACCAGGGATAAAGGGGGGCGGATGGGGGAATCGGAGAGAGGGCTCCAGGACTCTTCGCTGGAGACCAGCGGGGAGAGCACAGGTCCTCTGCTACCCACACCCACCCTGCGCAGAAGACTTCCGCGCAGGGAAAGTAGGCGGAGACTTGGCGTCAAAGAACTTCTTTGCTGGAAGAAGTTCAAGAAACGCCCACTGACGGATTCTGCTAGCGACTGAACAGCCACGAAGTGAAGGGCTGTCCAGCCAGGAAAGGTTTAACTAGGCTACCTAGCCAGGAGTGGCGGCAACCTACGCACGAGCAACCCCATATAACCATTAAACACAATATTAAGGGGGGAGGAGGAGGGTCAACTAATATTGATAAGTTATGAGAAAATAAAAGATCACTTTCTTGTTGACTAGATTACTTCCAGGTGAATGAAGTGTTCAGACAGGATAAGCAGATAGGTTTTGAAAAGCAGCCTTCAAGATTTGAAAGAGAACTACTGAATAGTAAAACCAAAATAATCGCAAAAATGTATAGACTTCTTTTAGACTACGAAGTAATCTAAGAGCAGAGTCAGAGTGAGACCATGAGCCTGAGCCTGAGCCAGAGCCAGAGCCAGAGCCAGAGCCAGAGCCAGAGCCAGAGCCAGAGCCAGAGCCAGAGCCAGAGCCAGAAATAGGGCTTGATACAAAGCCGGAGCGCAAAACATAGCTGCAGCCACAGCCTAGAGCCACAGCCTGAGTCTGCAACAGTACTTGATACAGTGCCGGAGCTGGAGCTGGAGCCAGAGCCAGAGACACAGCCAGAGCCAGAACAAAACCCTAATTCAGAACCAGAGCCTGAAAGAGAGCCAGAGCCAGAAACAGTGCTTGATAGAGTGCCAGAGCCTGAAACAGAGGCAGATACAGGGCTTGAAACAGCGTCGGAGACTGAGACAAAGCCCAATAAAGAGCAGAAGCCTGAGCCTGAAACAGTGCTTGATACAGTTCCAGAGCCTGAAACAGAACCAGAGCCACAGCTACAGCCATAGCGCCACAGCCTGAGTCTGCAACAGTGGTTGATACAGCGCCGGAGCCTGAAACAGAGACACAGCATGAAACAGAACCTGAGCCTGGTTATTAGCATGGCAATTAAAGAAGAGAGAGGCAGAAAGGCTTATAAATAGAGTTAAGTGCGAAGGCAAAATAATAAACAACCCTAAAGAAATAGAGAAATGATTTCTCGAATTCTTTAGAGAAATCTATAAGGAAATGAAACAACAGAAGAAGTTAAAGAACATTTCTTTATTTATTTTTTTAAATGATATTTTATTAAATTTCACAGAAATTAACAACAGTAAAAACAACCCAAATCACAAAAACCCAACAAACGCATACAACAAAAAATACCAACAAAAGACAAAAAAAAGAAAACGACAATAAAAAACATAACAAAGACAATTCAAGATTAAAAACAAACTCTGTTTCGAATTAATAACCTTCCAGATCTTATTTTCCTTGCTTCCACCCGCTTTCCTTTCATGTATTCCAATTTAAAATTAGTTCAGCAATTATCATATTATTCAAATTCATTTTTTATCTTTACCTTTATACTCTTATTTATCTTAATCACTGGAACCCCTTCATTTCATTTACAATGCCCTTAACATTCATAAGTTTTACAATGTTTTTGTAGATAAACTTTAAACTTCTTCCAGTCCTCTTCCACCTGCTCTTCTCCTTGATCTCGGATTCTGCCGGTCATTTCTGCCAGTTCCATATAGTCTATGACTTGCATCTGCCATTCTTCCAGGGTGGGTAAGTCTTGTGTCTTCCAGTGCTTTGCGATAAGTATTCTTGCTGCTGCTGTGGCATACATAAAAAAGGTTCTATCCTTCTTTGGCACCAATTGGCCGACCATGCCCAGGAGAAAGGCCTCTGGTTTCTTCAGGAAAGTATACCTAAATACTTTTTTCAGTTCATTATAAATCATTTCCCAGAAAGCCTTAATCTTTGGGCAGGCCCACCAAAGGTGAAAGAATGTTCCTTCCGTTCCTTTACATTTCCAACATTTATTATCGGGCAAGTGGTAAATTTTTGCTAGCTTGACTGGGGTCATGTACCACCTGTAAATCATTTTCATAATATTTTCTCTTAAGGCATTACATGCCGTAAATTTCATACCGGTGGTCCACAACCGTTCCCAGTCAGCAAACATGATGTTATGACCAATATCTTGTGCCCATTTTATCATAGCAGATTTAACCGTTTCATCCTCAGTTTTCCATTTCAACAGCAGGTTATACATTCTCGACAGTATCTTAGCACTAGGTTCTAACCTATCGGTAATGGCGGATTCCCTCTGACAGGAGGGAGAAGCTCCGTGGAAATCGGGTCCACCGCTGCAGCAAAGCGGAGGACCCTTAAAAAACCCGCAGGCGGGAGAAGCCTGGGGCCGTGGGACTCAGTGGGCACATCGCGCGCCCCCCGAACTGTCAAAGGAGCCCTGAAAAGAGCTCCGGAGCGGAGCGGGGGTTTGGCGCTGTGCTGGGAGTCGATCGCTACTTCTACGGAGCGAAGCTGCACAGCAATTGCCTGGAGAGCGCTGACCTTTTTCCTGTGAAACATCGATCTGAAACATCTACCCGTGAGTAAGATCTGGGGAAATCTGGAAGGATCAAAGAATAAGACCCAATAGAAGTGAACCTGAACTTGACTTTGATACTTTGATCCGGGATTTTGATCTTGAATTTGAACCTGAAATCGGCAGAGTCTAAACAGGAAGCCCGCTTTGCCGATCTGTAGACAGTTTGAAAGCAAGGGATAAAGAAGCTTGGAACCAAAGAAATGGACTTTGTTATAAAGAGCTAAATTGCATTGCCTGACAGGAGACCCCCCCCCTTAAAAGAGAAAGGGGGGATATAAGAGAGTCTGTGTACTGGTCCAGTAAATGCTTCCGCTGCGCAACCAGCAACAGTTCTCTTTGCAGAGCATTAATTAAATCCAGTGCAGAGATTCTTGTTGCAGTACAAGCTTCAGAGTCTCAGCAGCAAAGAAATAACAACACAGGGAAGCCTGTCTTTCCAAAGACAGGTTTATTGCAGACAGATAACAGAAACGCCTCCGGAGCTTTCAGACATTTTTGCTTCACGCCCCGCAGGCAGAGAAAACAAACACTCTTTATATACTGAGCAACTTAACAACTTAACGAGCTTGACTACTTAAAGTCACATGACATTGCTAACTTGCCAGCGTCTTAGGTTTCACACCCTAACACCCCCTCTCGCTGGCAATACAAAAACAAAATTACTTCAGACCCATTTCTTCACAAAAGTTTTCATGCCGCTGAAACCCAAGCGGTTTTGTAAAACCATCAGCTTGATTTTCATGACTGGGACAGTAATTTAATTTAACAATTCCTGCTTTTACCGTTTGACAAACATTTTGAAAGCGGATATCCAAATGTTTTGTACGACCTTTAAACTGCCCATTTTGTGCTAACTTAAGACACGGTTGATTATCACCCCATACAGTGATTGGAGTGATGGCCTTTTCATACATCTCTTGTGCCAAGCATTTGTAAAATTCTAGATCTCTACATAACTCAGATAAGGCACAGAACTCAGCTTCCGTTGACGACAAAGCAATCAGGTTCTGTTTCTTGGATCTCCACCCAATCAGAGAGTTACCAAATTTTATTACACAGCCAGACACTGATTTTCTATCCTTTAAATTTCCCCAATCACTATCTGCCCAACAAGTAATCTGTGCTTGTCCTTCAGCAGATAATTCAAGGCAAAAATCTTTGGTGTATTGTAAATATCTTAACACTCTTTGAATTCCTTTCCATGCATTTACACTAGGTCTTGAAGCTTCTCTGCTGAGTAAGTTAACAGTGTAAGCAATATCTGGTCTACTCCATTGCGAAAGATGAAGTAAGCTTCCCAGTGCTGACTGAAAGATTTCAGCACTCTTGAATTCAGCACTATCCTTGAACTCATTGTCTTTTACAAAACCCATTTCCATTGGTGTTCTAACACCTGCACACTCTGTCATGCCAAACTTTTTCAACATTTGCAATATCTTGCCTTTTTGATTCAGTAGAAAACTGCCATTTTTGGTCCTATCTATCTGAACACCAAGATAGACCTTTACATCACCAAGATTCTTAACTTTGAAGTGTTTATTTAACTCTTTGGCTAGTTTTTTTACTTGTTCTTGTGTCTTTGAAGTATAAATCAGGTCATCTACATAGACAAGCAAAGATTCTTGAGCATCTCCTGAACCTCTGAAATATAAGCAATTGTCAGCCTTGCTCCTGCTAAAACCAATGCCTACCAAAACGTCATTCAAACACTCATTCCAATTATGAGCAGATTGCTTGAGTCCATAAATAGATTTATGTAGTTTCCATACCTGATTTGATTTACCAACTTTCAATCCTGGCGGAAGCTCCATATAGAGCTCTTCAGCCAAGTCTGAATGAAGATAAGCTGTAGAGACATCAAATTGCTTCACTTTGAACCCTTTCTGAGCAGCAACTGCTAATAGTGCCCGTAGGGTTTCACTCCTTGAAGTGGGCACATAGACTTCAGAATAATGTAACCCCTCTCTTTGCGTAAAACCTCGAGCTACAAGCCTTGCTTTGTACTCTGGTTTCCCCATCGCTGTTGTCTTTATCCTGTACACCCACCTACAACTTACTGCCTTGGTACCTTCTGGCAGTTTGGTGATGGAAAACACACCCAGTTCTTTCATAGAATTCAACTCTTTTTGCATGGCCTCACGCCACCTACTGGCCTCCTCCTGGGGTAATTGCTCAACCTCCTCAAAACTTTCAGGTTCGCAATTTGCCAAACCAGCCCAAACACTAATAGCTTGGTACCTTTCAGGAGGTATACCTTTGTTGGCACGCTTGGAACGCCTTAACAGTTCCTGTGATGTTCCTTCAGTTTCCCCCTCTGACCCAGAATCACTAGTCGTCACCTGTTTGTCACTAGTAGTTGAAGAACTTTCTGATTCTGACTTTACACTCTCTTGCTGTACAGGTGAACTTTTAGAGCTAGAAGATTCTGACTTTACAGACTTGGGTGAACTAAACGATTTCTCACCCTTGTCCTCAGACTCAAATTCCTCAGCCTGTTCTGGAACTAATACCTGCCCTGGGGCCTGAGTTTCGTTGTTACTGTTCACCACGTCAAATAGTATGTCAGGATTTCCATGAATTTTATTCCAACCATCCTGTTCACAAAATTCTGCACTTCTGCTGATTGTGATTTTCGTTTGATTGCCTTCTACATTCACAAATCTCCAACCTTTTGTGTTTGCTTGATAACCACAGAACAACATTTCTTTAGATCTAGGATCGCCTTTCCTACGTTGTGCCCTAGGCACCAGCACATAAGCACGACATCCAAAAACTCTTAGATGATCAATTTTTGGTTTTTCCCCAAATAGTATGAAGTAAGGAGTGTTGCCTACTGTGCTATTGTACACTCTGTTAAAAGTATAATTCGCATACAGTGCAGCCTCAGCCCAAAACTGCTGTGGAAGTCCAGAATCAAACAGCAAAGCAGTAATGGCTTCCTGTAATGTTCGAAATTTTCTTTCAGCAACTGCATTCTCCTGTGGTGAATAGGGATTGGTAAGTCTATGAACTATACCTTTCCTTTTTAACCACGTCTCCAGCGTGTGGTTCACATATTCCCCACCACGATCTGATTGTATTTTACGCACCCTGGTGTCAAATTTACATTCGACTTCTTCAATCCAATCCATCAGGATGGAAGCTGCTTGCGATTTTTCTTTCAGAAAGAAAACCCAACTAGCCCTTGAAAAATCATCCACCAAAATTTGCATAAATCTCGCACCTCCAAGCGATTTGACTGGCATAGGGCCACACACGTCTGTGTGCACAAGTTCAAAGGGTTTCTTGCTTACTCTGTCAGATCTAGGATAGTTACATGTCTTAACCTTAGCATGTTTACAAGCACAACAATCCAGAAAATTTGGACAGGGTTTAATGTTACACTCCTCAGCTAAATCTGGCATCTTGCTTACATACTTAAAGCATTTATGAGCTAACCTTCTGTGTAGTAGATGTGCACAACCTGTATGAGGAGCCTTATTTACACACTTAGCTTGCGCTTCACCTGTTGAACATCTACCTGCTGCTAACTGCTCTTCATCCAAAACAAAAAGCCCATCTTCACAGGGAATTTTAACTAGCTCCTTCCCCTGTTTCGAAATGGTGCACACATCATTTTCAAACTCAACCTTAAAACCACTTTTTACCAGGCATGACACACTCAAAAGTCCATTCTTCATTCCTGGAAGAACAAAAACAGGAAGGTTAGTTTGCAAACAATTAACATAAATTGTGCCTTTAAGGCTCATTTCTCGTTTACTATTGTCTGCTATAGTCACAGTTTTTGCAACTGGCAATGTCTTGCAGTTCTTCAAGCTGCCACTAGATGTCGCTGGAACTAAACTGTGACTGGCTCCACTGTCAATTATCCACTTCAAGGTTTGTTGGCTCCTTTTAGGACTCTGTTGTGCTGCCATTGCAGATAGTCCCTTATCAGCACCTGCTCCCCCTCTGGATCGTTGATTCTTGTAGCTCTCACGTCGTCTTCCCCTGTAGCTCCGGAAACTGACCTTGGACTGTTGAAATTCCTGTTGCTTTTCAGGACACTTTGCTATCAAATGAAACCTGCTGCCACATCGAAAACATGACTTGCTGGCCATAGCAGACACTTGTGAGACTTCCTTACAGCTCTGCCTGCTAGTTCCCCCACGCTGGGAATTATCTGAACATCCAACCCTTGGGGTATTTGAATTATCAATACGTTTTCGATGATGTTGATATTCTTGCTCACACAATCTACCAGTCACATAATTCATATTCAGCTGCTCCTCTGGCAAAACTTGTAAAGTTAGTATTAAGTTTTCAAACCCTGCATGCAGGCTGCTAAGCAGAGTATAAACTTTAATATTTTCAGGAAAATTCACACCTAGAGATGACAGTCGGTTGAAATACTCAGTCATCTGTGACGTGTGTTCAACCACACTATCCCCTGGCTTCAGTTTCAACTCATACAAAGCACGTATAATGCTCACCTTCTCTCCGGGCGTGGCTCTATGGTGAATTCGCCTAAGAGCTTCCCAAATTTCAAATGCAGACCTTAAATTTTCCACATGAGGTAATTGGGAATCGTCTATCGATACCATCAACATGCATCTAGCTTTCGTGTCCATTTTGTCATGTTCCCTGTTCTGAGCATGTGCAGCAGCCTCTTGCTCTGCTGTGGCATCTACTGCAACAGCCACAAACGGCTTTCGCCTCTGGACATAGTCAGCCCACACTTCTTTGGCTTCCAACCAGACTTGAGCCCTCTTAGACCACTGCACGTAATTAGCAGAGTTCAACTTTGTAAAGGGAACCTGGAAATTTTCCACTGCCATTCTTGGGGTCGGCTGCTACTCCCTCTGTGTGCCCTTGCTTCTCTTTCCCCTTGAGATTTGTTTTACTCACTTTTCAGACGCCTCCAGCCTCCTCTGAAGCCTTTTAAACCTTTTTTCCCTCCGTCTCTTCACTAGCAACCTACCACCGTCCTCTGTTTTTATTAACAAAACAAAAACACAACGGGAGGTCAAGCTAGCCTTTTGCAGCTAATGAAGCTGTAAATCTTCACTTACGCAGCTCTCTCAACTTTCTGCAGCCTCTCAGTTCCTTTAAGAGCTGGATTTACGACCAAGCCAGTCTTCTCTCATCCGAAAGCTGCTTTCACTTTCTCTGCACACAATACAGCTGTAGAAACATAGAAGGAGCCATAACCTAAGAGAGTCTGTGTACTGGTCCAGTAAATGCTTCCGCTGCGCAACCAGCAACAGTTCTCTTTGCAGAGCATTAATTAAATCCAGTGCAGAGATTCTTGTTGCAGTACAAGCTTCAGAGTCTCAGCAGCAAAGAAATAACAACACAGGGAAGCCTGTCTTTCCAAAGACAGGTTTATTGCAGACAGATAACAGAAACGCCTCCGGAGCTTTCAGACATTTTTGCTTCACGCCCCGCAGGCAGAGAAAACAAACACTCTTTATATACTGAGCAACTTAACAACTTAACGAGCTTGACTACTTAAAGTCACATGACATTGCTAACTTGCCAGCGTCTTAGGTTTCACACCCTAACAGATAGAACCCACCACTCAATCTTTGATCCCGGACTGCCTCAAGTAATTGAACGGCCACCCTGATTGCACCGCTTAAGAGACATTGTAAGCATTACATTGTAAGCATTACTGCAGACTTCTGCAAAAGAATACTGTCAGGGTTTCAGGGCGACGAGGAAGAGGACGACGACGACCCGAGGTTGTCAGTGAGTCCGTCAAGTGAATCGGAGGATTCCCAAAAGGGAGCCCCCCTGGTCAGGCCAAGGGGCAGTAGAGAGGGAGGCAGTCAGAAGCAGGGGAACGAAGGGGGAATCCCCAGTGGGGGTTGGAGATCGGGACCGGTCTCTCCGTCGGAACGGAGTGAAGGGGGTGGAGTTGCCAGTGTGTCAGAAAGAGCAGAACAGGAAGCAGAGAGGGGAAGGAGTTCGGAGCAAAACGTCCTGCCGGAAGGGGAGGAGTGTAGTACCGAGAGTAGCGTAACGGTCGAAAGGAAGGTCAGAGGCAACGTACGCGCGCCAAGTTCAAATGTGGAGGCGCGCGGAAATGAGGAGAGCCCTGAGGAGGAGCCTGGTCCCAAAGCACGAAGGAGGGGGGAGCAGGCGGCAGAAGACTCAGCCTCGGGGGAGTCCCGGAGGGAGGGAGCACAGGGGGGCAGGAAGACCCTGCGGAAAAGGAAGGAGAGGAAAAGGTGGAGCAGTACAAGCCTCTTAAGCTGGTGCAGGGGCGGGACTGACTCAGAGGGGACTTCTAACATCTAAGGGTAACAGATGCGGAGCCACGGAGCTTGGATGTAACGACAACAATGTTCTTCAATAAAACCTTTTGTATATAACTTGGACTGGACTTTGGTCTCTTGTGAGCTGGGACCTCGGGTGGCTCTGACAGTAAGTCCCCTCCCAAAGAACGCAAATTTTTTTTTTTGCAAAGCTCACAAACGGTGACAGCCATGAGTGCGGAGGATCAGCTGACAGCACTGCGAACTACAGTTTCCGAACTCACCGCTGCAGTCCTTGCATCTCAGAAGAAGCATGACGAAATGGAGAAGCGCTGCCAGGACCTGCAAACAAGGTGGGAGCGTGCAAACAGGGAAGGGTTCCCAGGGTCCAGATCAGAGGGGATTGGACTTGGAAGGCGGGGGGGGGCAGCCTAGTCACCCACTTCGATGGGAACCTGAAGCACTACCCCAATTTCAGAGCAGACGTTTTGTATGCATTGCACTTGCTTCGTCATGACTTTAAAGATGAGGAGGAGAAAGTGGGGTTTATTGTTTCTCACTTGCATGGGCCGGCCAGAGACTGGTTGCGCAATTTGTGGCGTGAAGATGGCCCTGCCCGCCGCGATTCTGATGAATTCATTAAAGCGATGGATGCCTGCTTCCAGTCAACCGTAGATCTGGATCTTGCACGCAGGGAGATATTTGGACTGCGGCAAGGCAAAGCCACTGTGCGTCAGTACCATTCCAGATTTTTTGCTTTACTGACTGCGTTACGCTGGGAGAAAGACTGCACACCTGTGAGGGATTTGTTCTGGGAGGGTCTCAGCGGTCCCATAAAGGACGAACTTGCCAGGGGAGACAGACCTCAGACCCTGGAGGAGGTGGTGCAGAGGGCTCTGGCGATTGGGATACGTCACGAGGGACGTCCTTGGCACAATGAGGAAGAACGTCAGGTGCGTCCACCAGCGAGGACGTCTTCTTTCATCCCCAGGGAGTTCAGTCAGTCACATCCCTCGCCGCTGGGGAGGCAGGGGGAGGAGCCGATGGAACTTGGTGGTGCTAAGGCTCAAGCAACAGCCAGAGCCCCAGCTTCCGGTGCAGTAAAGGCGAAGCCTCCTAGAGGGACCAGGAAGTGTTACATCTGCGACAGTGCACTGCACATGGCGAAAGAGTGCCCCCAGAGGCTCCAGAAACACACTGCAGCTTTAGCGACGGTAGCTGCAGAAGTGATCCAGGAAGAGGAACCTCAGGGAAACGACAATGCCTGGCTGGAAGCAGAATTGCTGGGGCTCAGCCAGGCGAATCTGTAGAACAGTCCCCAGCATCTTTGCAACCCACAGACCCTTTACCACCCAAGCCAGCGGTGCA
This sequence comes from Podarcis gaigeae, assembly GCF_964106915.1. Lineage (NCBI taxonomy): Eukaryota > Metazoa > Chordata > Lepidosauria > Squamata > Lacertidae > Podarcis > Podarcis gaigeae. Next base: position 26,777,223 of record NC_139695.1, read on the forward strand.
GCTCACTGCAACACTTCAGTTGCCAAATGGGACCACCCTAGAAGTGCCCCTCACGATCGATTCGGGGAGCAACGCCGATTTCGTGGGGATGCAATTTGTCAAGCAGCCTGTAACTGTTGCTTTTTGAGTAACATTGACATGCCAGTAAAGATACTGTTTTAAAACTATTCATCCAGGATACATTTTGCTACTCTGCTCTCCTAGAGGAACTCTTTGTTATAGCTGGGGATTTTCCGCTGCAGCTGTTATTTTTGTTCACTGCTGAGAAATAAACCTGGGAGCTGTGAGAACTGTGTAAGTGACCTTGACTTTTCTGAGACACAGGAATGGATCAAGACATTCCACAAGATAAGCCGCAGGAGAAGGCACAAGAGAAAGAGAAAGTAATAAAATATAAAACCAGACAACAGTCGCAACTGCAGACACAGCAACAACAACACTCTAGAAGAGCATCTGTAACAGGTCTTTCTGCTTCACAAGCTACAGAAAGAGAAGAATTTAAGGGAGCAAGACCAGCAGGACCAGAATCTACAACACTGGACAAGATCCTTTCAGCTTTACAGAATCTGACAGCTAAGATAGATTTAAACACCTCAACTATCCAAGACCTTGGACAAAAAGTGAATGACGTAGGACAGAAAGTGAATTCCAATACCCAGGCAATTGACAGGTTACTGCAGGAATCCAAGGAGACCAGACAGACAGCAGAGGAAGCCAGGGAGAGGGTTTTGGCGGTAGAGGAAAAAATACCGCCAATAAACAGAAAACTGGATGATTACAAGGCACAATTCTCTCTGATTGAACTTAAGGAAAAACAGGCCAATTTGAGATTAAGATCAGTTCCAGAAACAGAGGAAGCAGAACTAGTAGAGTTTCTCGCATTGGAATTTGAGACCTTTTGGGGTCTAGATTCAGAAGAATTTGAGATAGTGAGTGCCTTTCGGCTGGGAAGAGTCAAAAGGAAGAACAGAGCGAGGGACTGCCTGATTTCACTAAGATCGAAAGAAGAAAGAGACAAAATACTGGGCCTGCATTACAAGAAAGCACTGGAGATTGGAAGTGAGAGAATCGAGATTTTCAAAGATATCCCAAAATACCTACTAGACCTCAGAACTAACTACAGTGACTTGGTTGACCTACTAAGGAAGAACAATATCTTGTTCAGGTGGGAATTTCCGCAAGGCCTCTCGTTTACATTTAAAGGAAAGAAAATAAAGATAAGATCAAAGGAAGATAAAGTGAGTTTCCTGGAGGACTTTGGGAAGAACTAAGAAGGGAGGCAAGGACAAGAGATTTGGAGATACTAGGATTGGGACCACCTGATCTAGACAGACACCCCTTGGGGTCGAACCGACTAGAGAAAGAGACACAACCATCAGAAGAAGAACAACTTTTGGGAGCAGTTGGAGGAACTTTACAATAACTACAACATGTCTCTGCAGATGTTAACTTGGAACATCCGGGGTCTTAATTCCCCTAGCAAGAGGAAGAGAATTTTTCATATGTTAAAAAAGGAACAATTGGATTTGATTTGCTTACAAAAAACACATATAACAAGACTCCACAGGAAATTATTGGTAAACAAGAGACTAGGTCAAGAATTTATCTCATCGGACAAAGTTAAAAAAAGAGGAGTTGTGATATATGCAAAAGAGAAGTTGTCACCAAAATTTCTTTTCAAGGATGAACATGGACGATTTGTAGCAATTGAAATACAAATACAAGGAGAGAAAGTATTAATAATTGGAGTCTACGCACCTAATGAGGGGAAATCAGAGTTTTACAAGAAACTGCATGAGACGTTGTTGGATCATATGGACCAGAACATTATTTTGATGGGAGATATGAATGGAGTTGTGTCAACACATATGGACAAATCTGAAAGACAGGTAGTTACAAAAGATGGAAGACTACCAAAGACTTTTTTTGAAATGACAGACAATATGGACTTGATTGACATTTGGAGAACTAAAAACCCCCTAGGAAGGGAGGGAACTTTCTTCTCTGAAGCTAACATGACTTGGACAAGAATTGACCAAATTTGGATTACAAGAGGGATGGCACCCAAGACTCGGAAGGTGGAAATCTGCCCAAAAATCTGCTCCGACCATAACCCTGTGAGAATGGACATGAAATTAACACCGATTGGTTCCTTTAGGTGGAGAATGAATGACACCTTGTTTAGAGATCCTGAAATTATTAAGAAGGCCCAAAAAATTATAAAAGACTATTTTGAAATAAATTTAAAGACAACTGTGGAAAAAAGAGTAATCTGGGACGCAAGTAAAGCCATTATTAGAGGTTTTCTGATTCAACAAAATGCTATAAAGAGGAGACTTCAAGAGGAAAGAAAAGGAAAGATTTTGGAGAAAATCAGAGAAGGAGAAAAGAGATTAAGGTCTAAACCAAAATCACAGGAGATCCTGCGAGAAATTAAGTCATATCAGGCACAGTATTTGAAATTGGTTAATCAGGACATAGAATGGAAGATTAAACAAATGAGACAAAAAACTTTTGAATCAGATAATAAGTGTGGAAAGCTGCTAGCTTGGCAGCTGAAGAAAAGACAAAAATTAAATACAGTGACCAATCTTGAAGTAAATGGAAGGATTATACAAAACCCACAGGAGATCAAAGACTGTTTCCAGAGATACTTCAAACAATTGTATGCACAAGGACCACAGAATGAGACCAAAATCGAGAAATTCTTAAAAACAAATGGATTACAAAATATATCTCAGGAGAGCAAATTAATATTGAATGACAGAATTTCTGAACAGGAGGTTGAAGGTGCCATTAAGAATTTACAGCTTGGCAAGTCTCCAGGCCCAGATGGGCTTTCCTCCAAATATTACAAAGTAATGAAGGACTATTTAATTCAGCCATTAATGGAGGTCTGCAATGAAATTATGGAGGGGAAAAGAGCGCCAGAGTCGTGGAAAGATGCCTATATCACGCTTATACCGAAAAATGAGTCAGAAAAGACACAACTTAAGAACTACCGCCCCATATCCCTACTTAATGTGGATTATAAAATTTTTGCTGACATTTTAGCTAAAAGATTAAAAAAAGTCCTAGCGGGAATCATACATAAAGACCAAGCAGGCTTTCTCCCAGGCAGACATATGACAAACAACACAAGGAACTTAATTGACATCTTGGAAAAATTACAAGTTGATATTAATACAAAAGCAGTATTGATATTCATCGACGCAGAGAAAGCCTTTGACAACATTTCTTGGAGTTTTATGAAGAAAAACCTGCAAGGGATGGGGGTGGGAGAAAGGTTTGGAAACGGTATAGGGGCGATTTATTCAGAACAAAAGGCAAAATTGATAGTGAATAACGCAGTTACAGAAGAATTTAAGGTAGAGAAAGGGACACGACAAGGCTGCCCAATTTCCCCTCTGCTTTTTATTTCAGTCCTGGAGGTCTTGCTGAACATGATTAGAAGGGACCAACAGATTCAAGGTATACAGGTCGGAGCCAAACATTATAAATTGAAAGCCTATGCAGATGACCTAGTTTTGACATTACAGGAGCCAATCCCTAGTACTAGAAGAGCTTTGGAAATAATACAAGAATTTGGTCAGGTGTTTCTGTTTCAAACCTTACAAATAATTGACAAGATGGACTGTTTCAAGAAGTGGCAAAAAGAAATTTCTAGATTTGTCTGGCAGGGCAAAAAGCCCAGAATTAAATATAAAATTCTTACTGATGCAAAGGATAGAGGGGGGTTTGCCCGGCCGGACTTTAAACTATACTACGAGGCGGCAGCCTTTTGCTGGTTAAAGGAATGGCTACTTCTTGAGAATACAGAAATTCTTGATTTGGAAGGACATGATAATGTTTTTGGATGGCATGCATACTTATGGTATGGTAAGGACAAAGCTCATATGGCGTTTAAAAACCATATTGTCAGAAAAGCATTGTTCAATGTCTGGGTCAGATATTAAGATTTTTTGGAGAATAAAACCCCAAGGTGGCTTTCACCCATGGAAGCTAAGGCCTTGAAAAAACTTAACATGAGATCGAACTGGCCAAAATATTGGGAAATTTTGGAACAGGATGGGGACAAACTGAAATTGCAGAGTTATGAGAAACTTAAAGATAAGGTGCAGGATTGGTTACACTATTTCCAAGTAAGAGAGGCCTATAATTCGGACAGGAAAATTGGCTTCCAGGTGGAAAAATCGAAGTTGGAAACAGAAGTTAAAGAACATTTAGAACAGAACTGTCTTCCGAAACTTACTAAAGAACAAAAAGAACTGTTGAATGACCCTATCACATCGTACGAAATTCAAAGAGCAATTAAGGAAACAAAGATAGGAATGCCACCAGGGCCAGACGGCCTACCGGCAATATATTATAAAAAATTGAGGACTTACTGTCTGACCCATTAAGAAGTATCTTAAAAGACGGAACCATGCCGGATTCTTGGAAAGACAGCCTTATTGCATTAATTCCAAAACAGGGAATGGACAATCTACTTATTAACAACTATAGGCCTATCGCACTTCTAAATAACGATTATAAATTATATGCAAATATTTTAGCCGAAAGATCAAAAAAAGTCTTCCAGGTGATGATACACAATGACCAAGCTGGCTTTTTGCCGGGAGGCACATTTATAGCTGTGATGGCCTGGGAATCCGATTTAGAGGCTGAACCGGAGGAATTCCAGCCAGCACCGGAGTCCCTGCCTCCAGGGCCGGCTGAACTGGGGCAGGGCCTTGGATCTGAAGAGCCTGCACCTGTGCCGGATCATCAGGAGCAGGCACCAGGTGATTCCACTCTAGCTCCAGAGGTGATTAAGGACACAGTGCCTACAGGTGCGCCTCTCCCGGCCCTGCCAGAGGAAGGAGAGTCTCCCCCTGGGTCCAGTAACTCCCCAGCCTCTCCTGAACTGCAGAGGCTTAGGGCAGAGAGGCGGAGGGAACTGGTTTCTCCCAGGAGGAGTGTTCGCCTTAAGAACCGGTACAGGTGGAGGCAATTGACGGACGGCTCCTGCGTTCAGGTGCCATTACTCAGGAGACCCAGCCCTTGGTCCTGTGTCTCCAGCAGCACCGGGAGATGCGAACTTTGGACATTGCCTCCATGCCCCGGTTTCCCCTGGTGCTCGGGATGGACTGGCTGGAGGCTCACAATGTTCGATTGACTGGGTCAAACGGACTGTGCACTTCCCAGACCCATGTTCCCATGCTCAGTCCGAGATGCTAGCAGCTGCGCCCACTGAGGGGGCTGCATCAACGCTCCCCGCCGAGTACCGGGACTATCACGACGTGTTCGAGGAACGGGGGGCAGACCAGCTGCCGCCGCATCGGTCTTTTGACTGCAGCATAGACCTCCAGCCCGGAGCGCCCCTGCCGGTGAGTCGCTTATACTCTCTAACAGAGCCAGAGCGCGAAGCTTTGCAGGACTTCCTGCGCAAGAACCTGGAGCGTGGTTTCATTAGGCCTTCTACCTCGCCCACCGCTGCACCAGTGCTCTTCGTTAAGAAGAAATGTGGGGAGCTTCGCCTTTGCCATGATTACCGGGCCCTGAACAATATTACCATCCCAGACCGGTACCCCTTGCCCCTTATTTCGGAGTTGCTGGAGCGGGTGCAAGGGGCGCAGGTGTTCACCAAGCTAAACCCCCGGGGGGCCTACAATTTAATTCGGATCCGAGCCGGGGATGAGTGGAAGACAGCATTCGGGACCCGGTACGGGCAGTTCGAATACCTGGTTATGCCCTTCGGATTGTGCAACGCGCCCGCTGTGTTCCAACCCACAGACCGATGGCCAGATGGAACGGGTGAACGCGGTGCTGGAGCAGTACCTCCGGTGTTACTGCAGCTACCAGCAGGATGACTGGGTCGACCACCTAGCATTGGCGGAGTTCGCCTACAACAACGCGGTGAATGCGTCCACCCAGCAGACCCCGTTCCAGGCCAGTTACGGTTATCATCCACAGCCGTTTCCGGATGTGCTGCCGGCATCCGCGGTCCCTGCTGTGACGGAGTGACTTCAGGAGCTCCAGTCCCAGCAACAGCTATTGATGGAGCAACTGCGCCAGGCCAAGGAGGCGTACAAGGCCCAGGCCGACCGCCACCGCCAGGTGGGGCCGGAACTCCACGTCAGTGACCTGGTATGGCTCTCCACTCGCCACCTCCACCCCTCTCGACCTTCGCGGAAGCTGGACGCCCGTTTCACCGGCCCGTTTCCTATCGTGGACCAGGTCTCCAATGTGGCATTCCGTCTCCGTTTGCCCACTATCCCCCTTAATTTTCATATTAACATTGGAAGTTTTATGTAAACAAATTAGGGAAGAAAAAGAAATAAAAGGGATTATGCTAGGAAATAGAAGTAACAAAATGAGGGCATTTGCTGACGATTTAATTATAACTACGGAGCAACCAAAACAGAGTTTAAGAAAGGCGTTGGAAATAATATATGGCTACGGTAAAGTTGTGGGGTTCAAAATGAATTTAAACAAGACAAAACTATTAGTTAAAAATATGTCGCTGTCAGGGGCTCAGGAGCAGAGGCACAGGAGAGGGAGGAAATGGAGAGCGAGGGGGAGGAATCCGAGGGGAGCGTAGGCGGTGACAGTGGTCAGAGGGATTCCATGAGCCTCTCCAGCGAATCGGAAGATTCACAGAAGGGAGCGTCGATGGCCAGGGCAAGGGGGGTGCCAAGGGGGAAACCCCAGAAGGAAGGGGCCAGCGGGGACTCCCAGAGCAGCAGTTGGAAATCAGGACCAGCTTCCCCACCAGAGCGCAGTGGGGGGGAGGAGTCCCAGGCATCGGGACCAGTGTTCTCACCACCAGCGAGAGGAGAGGAGTCAGGATTGACCACGCCTCCATCGGAGAGCGGGGAAACGGTCAAGAGGAAAGTTACCGGCTGGGCGCGCGCGCCAAGTTCAAATGTACAGGCGAGCGGCACAGCAGGTAGCCCGGATAGGGAGCCAGGTCCTAAAGCCCGCCGGAAGGAGGGGCAAGACTCAGGGGGGTCAGCGTCAGAAGAGTCCAGAAAGGAGGAAACCCCAGGGGGCAGAAGGACCCAGAGGAGGAAAGAACAACGGAAGAGGTGGAGTAAGGCTAGAGTCTTAAACTGGTGTCTAGGAGGCGGAGACTCAGATGGAGCTTCGCCGGTCTAGGTTCTAAGACGTAGAGTTGCACGCTGCGGTTTGGAAATGGAAACTAATCTTCAATAAAGACTTTTATACGTTATTACTGACTAGCGTTGGTCCTCTGTGAGCTGGGACCTAGAGGCAACTCTGACAGTAAGCTCCATCTGCCAAAAAAAATAAAACCTCGCAACGTGAGTGGACGCAGCGAGGGGCGAAGATTGGTGCTTCGCGAGCTCACGAAGGCAGGACAAGATGAATACCGAACAACAAATAACAGCCCTGCAAAACGCGGTGGCACAACTTAACTCGGAAGTACTGGCATTCAGGAAAAGGGAAGAAGAATCCGCTGCTGTCTGCAAGGATCTGCAAATCAGGTTGGAAATATTGGCTAAACAGGGGGCGCCGGGAACCAGACCAGAGGGGATTGGGCTGGGAAAGAGAGGAGGCAGCCTTGTGTCGCATTTCGATGGGAATCTGCAGCAGTATCCTAACTTCAGAGCAGACGTGGTTTTCGCCCTAGAGTTGCTGGAGAAGGACTTTAGAGATGAGCAGGAGAAAGTAGGCTTCATACTAACGCATCTCCACGGAGACGCTAAAGCGTGGCTGCGGAATCTGTACCGAGATAAAGACCCAGCCCTCCAAAATGCGAAAGCCTTCCTTAAGGCGATGGATGTGTGCTTTTTATCGGAGATTGATGTAGATATCGCCAGGAAAGAGATACATGGATTGAAGCAAGGCAGAGCCACTGTAAGGCAATATCACTCCCGCTTTTTTGCTTTGGTCAACGCGCTGGGATGGGAAAAAGAGTCAGCTGCCGTCAGGGACCTGTTCTGGGAGGGGTTGAACGGGGCTGTGAAAGACGAAATTGCGAGGGGGGAGCGACCCCAGACCACTAAAGACGTGATCCAGAGAGCGCTGACGATTGGGGTGAGGCTGGAGGAACGTTTCTGGAGCAAGGACGAAGGGCGTTGGGGACGCACACCAGCAAGAGCACCTCCTTTCTTTCCCAGGGAGACAGCGCACGCTCAATCCACGCCACCATTGGGAGGGGGAGAGGAGCCGATGGAGTTAGGTGGTGCCAAGGCTCAGTCAGCAGCCAGAGCCCTAACGCCGGGAGCAGTCAAACCGAAGCCTCCTAGAGGGAACAGGAAGTGTTACATCTGCGACAGTGCTCAGCACATGGTGAAAGAGTGTCCCCAGAGGATTCACAAGCACACTGCAGCCTCAGCGACAGTAACAGAAGTAGTTCAGCAGAGTGCACCACAGCAGGGAAACGACGGAGTCTGGCTGGAATCAGAGGAACGGGGGCCCAGCCAAACGAGTCAGTGAAGCAGTCCCCAGGGATCTTACAGCCCACAGACCCCCTCCCACCCAAACCAGTGGTGCAACTCACGGCATCGCTTCAGCTGCCCACTGGACTCACCATGGAAGTCCCTATTACCATTGACTCTGGCAGCAATGCAGACTTTATAGGAGTGGATTTCGTCACTCAACATGGCATAGCGCTCCTGCCTGCCACGATGCCTCTGAAAGTGGTAACAGTCGACGGCAGGGAGCTGCTAGGGGGACAAGTGGTACAGCAAACGCCGCCAATGGTGATGCAAATTGGGAATCACCGCGAAATCATCAGCTTCAACGTCACCCAACTGTCAGACACTCCCATAGTGTTGGGCATGAGCTGGCTGGACCGGCACAGTCCGGCATTAGCATGGTACCAGCGCCAATTGACTTTCGGCTCCTCCTACTGCGCAGAACGCTGCATCCTGACTAACCAGGAGGATGAGGGGCAAGAGGATGCTCCACAACTGCGACTAGGCATGCTGCAAGCAGTACCCGACAAGTACAAGGCGTTTTTGGAGGTCTTCTGCGAGAAGGAAGCGGACAAGCTGCCTCCCCACAGGCCCTACGACTGCAAGATTGACCTCCTGCCGGGGGCGACGCTGCCGACGGGGAAACTGTATTCCATGTCTGAGGATGAAATGCAGGAACTCAGGGAGTTCATAGATCACAACTTGAAGCGGGGATTCATCCGAGAATCCAAGGCAGTGGGGGGCAGTCCCGTGTTTTTTGTGAGGAAGCGGGACACGCCCCAAAAGAGGCTTGTAGTTGATTACAGAATTTTGAATTCGAAAACCAAGCCCACAGCCTTCCCCATGCCCAAAATCAATGACCTGCTGGCGACGGTGAGGAAGGGTCGCATCTTTACCAAGTTGGATCTACGCGGAACGTACAATCTCATACGCGTGCGGGAGGGCGACGAGTGGAAGACAGCCATGTTTACGCCGCTAGGCATCTATGAATATAGAGTTATGCCTTTTGGATTACAAAATGGTTCCCACTGTTTTCAAGCCTTCATGCACCACGTCTTAGCGGGTCTCCTCTACAAGAAGTGCGTCTGCTTCCTGGACGACATCCTGATCTTCTCGGAGTCGCTGGAGGCCCACGAGAGAGATGTCAAGGAAGTCCTGCAAAGGCTGAGGGAGCACAGGCTTTATGCCAAGCTGGAGAAGTGCCAGTTCGACATGACGGAGGTGGATTTCCTGGGCTACAAGCTGTCCGACAAGGGGCTCGCCATGGACAGCGCCAAGGTCCGCTCGGTGCTGGACTGGAAAAGCCCGCGCAATCGGAAGGAGGTCCAGAGGTTTGTCGGCTTTGCCAACTTTTATCGCAAGTTTATCAAGGGTTTCGCTATGCAGACGGCGGCCATCACCGACACCCTCAGCTCCAAGAAGAAGAGGTTCATCTGGACGGAGCAGGCGGAGCAGTCCTTTCAGAAGCTCAAGCGTCTCTTCGCATCCGAAGAACAGCTGCTACATGTGAACCCCAGCAAACCCATGAGGGTTGAGACGGATGCCTCAGACAGAGCCGTGGGGGCAGTCCTGTTGCAGCGAGATCCGCAGGGGGACTGGAGGCCGTGCGCTTTCTACTCCAGGAAACTCAGCAGGTTGGAGCAGAACTACACCATCTGGGACAGAGAGTTGCTGGCCATTCATGCAGCATTCAAGGCGTGGCGGCACTTCCTCATCGGAGCCAAGCACACAGTGCAGGTCCGCACGGACCATAAGAACTTGGAGTACTGGCGCACGGCGAGGTTCCTGAACCAGAGACACATCCGCTGGGCGGAGTTCTTTGCAGATTTCGACTTCAGGATAGAATACATCCCGGGAGACAACAACATCATGGCGGATGCGCTATCCAGGAAACCGCAGTATCTCGAGGAAGAGGCACCGGCGGCGGCCAAGCACATTTTCACACCGAAAGCGTGGGCATGCGCCTCAGCCGCGGTGGACCTGGACGCAGTACGTCGCGCGCTGCGAACAGATTCCTTCGCACGAGCCAAGATGGAGGAGGTGCGCAGCGGCACAGCGAAGGACGATGAGTTCCAGATATGCGACGCACTGCTCATCCGCAAAGGGGCCCTCTACGTGCCGGGAGACGACCTCCGCGCGAGAGTACTGCAACAGTTACACGACGCGCCCAGCGCTGGGCACTTCGGCAAAGAGAAGACTGTGGAATTAGTAGCCAGAGACTTTTGGTGGCCCAAGATGCGGGGAGAAGTCGCGGATTACGTCAATAGGTGTGACACCTGCCAAAGGGCCAAGCCAGTACACAGGCCGCAGGCGGGACTGTTGGAACCGCTACAGACCCCGCTCGAACCGTGGGAGAGGGTGGCCCTGGACTTTGTCACTGATCTGCCCAGCTCGAGGGGCAAAACAGCAGTACTCGTGGTAGTAGACTTGCTCACCAAGATGGCCCACTTCATTCCTTGCGCGAAGGTGGCCACAGCGGAGCAGACCGCCAAGCTGTTCATAGACCACGTGTTCAAGGTGCACGGCCTACCACGGTCTATCCTGTCCGACCGGGGGCGCCAGTTCATCTCGAACTTCTGGCAGAAGCTGATGGGCATCCTGAACGTCAAGGTCAGCCTAGCGTCAGCAAGACACCCGCAGACCAACGGACAAGCGGAGAGGGTCAACGCCATCATGCAGCAGTACCTGAGATGCTACGCGAACCAGCAGCCCTCGACCTGGGTGGACTACCTACCGCTGGCCGAGTTTGCCTACAACAACACGAAACACGTGTCTACGGGGGGTGACACCGTTTTTTGCCAACAATGGGCGGCATCCCAGAACCTTCCCGGGTTTAGAGAAAGTGAGGGAGGGGGAGCCGCAGGGAGCAGAGGCCTTGGCAGCAGAGTTACAGGAGGTCCATGAGCAACTCCGAAGGCAGTTAGAGCTAGCTAAACGCACGTACAAAATGCAAGCGGACAGACACAGGAGAGTTGGGGAGGACATCCGGGTGGGGGACTGGGTCTGGTTGGCAGCCCAGGCAGTGCCGGCCAGATCGTTAGCTAAGAAGAAGCTCGGACACAAGCAGATAGGCCCTTACCAAGTCGAGGCACAGATCAACCTAGTGGCCTTCCGGTTGACACTCCCGGAGGGATCCAGAATGCACCCAGTCTTTCATAGATCGGTGCTCACGCCCTACAAGGCACCTCACAGGTTTCAGGCGCCAGGGACAGCACCAGACCCGCTCAGGGGAGCGCCCACGAAGGGGGGAGGTCACCGAGAGGGGAGCCACTCAACGAGGCCACAGAGATTTTAGACTCGAGATGGGGGAGGAAGGGATTGAATATCTCCTTGCGAGGGAAGACACCCCGGTCAGCGCCAACAGGTGGGTACCGGACTATGCCGTGGAGGAGCAATGGCTCAAAGACGAATTCCATGCAATTTTCCCACACAGGCCCATGCCGGCAGATTATTTCGACGAATATCTTTTCACACCCACACTCTCAGCCAGCACGTTTCAGGGGTTCTCTTCAGCTGAGGACACGACGCTAGAGACTAGCTCTCCAGAGGGATCGCTCTCGGGGTTTGGCACAGGGGGCTCCTATTGGTGGGAGGATCAACCTGAGGTGGGGTGGCGCAGAGAACTGCCGAGAGGGCCATTGCACGCAGCATCACCCCAGGCGATGGGAAGAGGGGGTCATGGGAGAGTTGGGGGAAGATCCCGGGTTCGAACACACCGCCCAGGAGATGGAAGCAGAGGAGATCGCCGTCGACGACACCATGGAGGACTTCCCGGACTTATCCGGCTGGCTGCACGCCACGGGGGACGAACTGTATCCTGCACTCACCCCCACAACACTGGAGCACCCAGAACCCGCACCTGAAGAGGGGGAGGGGGGAAGGGGGGCCTTTGAGGGGGGGATGGATGTCAGGGGCTCAGGAGCAGAGGCACAGGAGAGGGAGGAAATGGAGAGCGAGGGGGAGGAATCCGAGGGGAGCGTAGGCGGTGACAGTGGTCAGAGGGATTCCATGAGCCTCTCCAGCGAATCAGAAGATTCACAGAAGGGAGCGCCGATGGCCAGGGCAAGGGGGGTGCCAAGGGGGAAACCCCAGAAGGAAGGGGCCAGCGGGGACTCCCAGAGCAGCAGTTGGAAATCAGGACCAGCTTCCCCACCAGAGCGCAGTGGGGGGGAGGAGTCCCAGGCATCGGGACCAGTGTTCTCACCACCAGCGAGAGGAGATGAGTCAGGATTGACCACGCCTCCATCGGAGAGCGGGGAAACGGTCAAGAGGAAAGTTACCGGCTGGGCACGCGCGCCAAGTTCAAATGTACAGGCGAGCGGCACAGCAGGTAGCCCGGATAGGGAGCCAGGTCCTAAAGCCCGCTGGAAGGAGGGGCAAGACTCAGGGGGGTCAGCGTCAGAAGAGTCCAGAAAGGAGGAAACCCCAGGGGGCAGAAGGACCCAGAGGAGGAAAGAACAACGGAAGAGGTGGAGTAAGGCTAGAGTCTTAAACTGGTGTCTAGGAGGCGGAGACTCAGATGGAGCTTCGCCGGTCTAGGTTCTAAGACGTAGAGTTGCACGCTGCGGTTTGAAAATGGAAACTAATCTTCAATAAAGACTTTTATACGTTATTACTGACTAGCGTTGGTCCTCTGTGAGCTGGGACCTAGAGGCAACTCTGACAGTCGCCAAATGAAAAAAGCAGAATTAGAACAAATAATACGCATTAAAATCTACCCCCAAATCAAGTATTTAGGATTATGGATAACACCAAAGAATATTAACTTATATGAAGATAATTATACCAATTGTTGGAAAGATATCAAAAGACAGTTGGAGACATGGACAAGGTTAAATTTATCATTCCTGGGCCGTATTTCGGTAATTAAAATGATAGTTTTACCGAAGCTACTCTTTCTATTCCAAACGATTCCAATTACAGGAAAGACCAGCAGTATCAACAAGTGGCAAAAAGAAATTTCTAAATTTTTGTGGAAGGGTAAAAGACCAAGAGTAAAGCATAAGATATTAATAGATACTGTAGAAAGAAGTGGCTACGGGTTACCGGATTTGAAGGTATATTACGAAGCCTCATGTCTTCTCCGGTTGAAAGATTGGTATTTATTAAAAAATTGGGATATTTTAGATCTAGAAGGTCATGACACCCGTTTTGGGTGGCATGGCTATCTTAATTATGGGAAAATAAAGACGCATAGGAGTTTTTCAAATCATATAATAAGAAATGCTATATATAAGTGTCAGGGAACTGCCATCGGAGCCAAGAGGAGAGGTAATGCTCTGAATCATCTGAGGAAGGGGATAGTTCCTTCCAGGGATTCCCCACATCACCGTCCAAGGAACGGACGGGGGGAGAGGAGGGCCCTGGGGGGAAGGTGGATGTCAGGGAACTGCCATCGGAGCCAAGAGGAGAGGTAAGGCTCCCCAATGATGCCGGAGAGGGAACTAGCAAGGAGAGAGGGAGAGCTTCCGCTGGGGAAGGAAATCAAGGTGACACCAGGAAGAAAGGGGAGGCTGAGAGTACTTCGGAGGGAAGGCTCCGAGACTCTTCCAGTGAGATCAGCGGGGAGAGCACAGGACCTCCGCTTGGCACGCCTACGCTGCGCAGAAAGCTTCCGCGCAGAGACTAGGCGGACTTGGAGTCAAGGAATTTTTATGTTGGAAGAAATTCAGGAAACGCCCACTGACGGATTCTGCCAGTGACTGAGACAGCTGCGTTGTAAGGGCTGTCAAGCCAGGGAAAGGTTTAGCCATACAACCAGCTTGGAGCAGTTTGTGGCTTACGCACAAGCAACCCCAATTCCCATTACAATAAGGTATGGGGAAAATACAAAAGATATTTGGAACAGAAAACCCCAAGATGGAACTCTCCACTAGAAGCAATTGCTGTTAAAAAAAGGAACAACATCAAAGAGAACTGGATAACGTATAACACAATATTAAGGGGGGAGGAGGAGGGTCAACTAATATTGATAAGTTATGAGAAAATAAAAGATCACTTTTCTAGTTGGCTACATTACTTCCAGGTGAATGAAGTGTTCAGACAGGATAAGCAGATAGGTTTTGAAAAGGAGCCTTCAAGATTTGAAAGAGAACTACTGAATAGTAAAACCAAAATAATCGCAAAAATCTATAGACTTCTTTTAGACTACGAAGTAATGGATGAGGAGGTTAAGGCTTCAATGATAAAGTGGGCCCAAGATGTGGGCCATCCAATTATGCTAAAAGATGGGGAAAACTGATGGAATGTAAATTTGAAATTTACAGCCAGCTATAATATAAGAGAGAACATGATGAAAATGGCTCCTTCCAGATAGAGAGCCAGAATCAGAGAATCAGAATCAGAGTCAGAACCAGATCTTCGGTAAAGACGTGGTCTGGTCTTAGCGCAACTGCTCCTCCCACTCGCGATAACAGAGATTGGGTGTTCCAATACATCCCCCCGTAGGGAACCTGCCCCAGCCATTCTGTTGGCTGAGGCCCCCTCCCAGGCAGCCCTGACCCTTTCCCCTTAAAAAGCAAAATACAAACTATACAATAACCTAAAAAAATAGTAAAAGAAAAACAAAGCAAGAAACAATTATGCTAAACTTAAAATAATCCCCGCCCCAACTAAACATTTGTCCCACCCCAGAAAGAAAATAACAACAACAACAACAAACCACCGTTTGTGGTGCAACAGAGACACAGCCAGAGACAGAGCGAGACCCTGAATCAGTGCCATAACCAAGCCCTCATTCAGAACCAGAGCCTGGGTCAGAGGCAGAGGAGGAGCCATCATGAGACCCTGAATCAGAGTCAGAACCAGATCTTCATTCAGAACCAGACCCTGAAAGAGAGCCAGAGCCACAGCCAGAGCCACAGACAGAGCCTAGAGCCACAGCCGAGATCCACAGCCTGAGTCTGAAATAGTGCTTGATAGAGTGCTGGATCCTGAAACAGAGACACTATCCGAAACTGAGCCTGACGCTTAAACGTAGCCAGCGGCAGAGGGAGAGGCAGAGCCTGATACAGTGCTTGATACAGCGTAGGAGCCTGAAGCAGAGACACAGCCAGATCCAGAGACACAGCCAGAGCCAGAACAAAACCCTAATTCAGAACCAGAGCCTGAAAGAGAGCCAGAGCCAGAAACAGAGGCAGAGGCAGATACAGGGCTTGAAACAACCCCCAAGAAGTGCTTCCTCTGCCAACAGCCAGGACATTTTGCCAGGGTCTGCCCTCAAAGAAAGGCATGGCAAGGGATGGTGGGAGCCGCTGGCTGTGAGGAGGAGGGGGGAAAGGGGCAGGCGCAGGGAAACACCAACGCTTGGCTGCCACTCAGCGGGCACAGCAGCCAGGCCAGCAACCAATAGAAGTGCCCCAGCCAGACCCCCCCCCCAAGGCAGCTATAGCCATAGAAGTGGTGCTAGAACTCCCAAATGGGCACCCAGTCAAGGTGAAGGCGCTGCTGGATTCAGGCAGCTCCTGCAATTCCTTCAACAAGGACTTCACTCTGGAGCACCAACTCCACCTGCTGCCCCTAGATTTCCCCTTGCAAGTGACCACCATCAATGGCAGAGAACTTCTGGGAGGGGAAGTGACCATTGCCTTTCACGTAGCGACACTGGCAGGACCCCCAATAATATTAGGGATGAGCTGGCTGGCACTACATGATCCAGTAGTGGCATGGCATCAGCGGACGGTCACCTTTGGGTCAGCTCACTGCTTGGAACACTGTCTGGGGGGGACGACCCAAGGATGACCGTGGCCAGGGTGGCTGGGATGGCTGTGGAGCCAAAAGGGGAGGTGCCACCACAATATGCTGACCTACAGGAGGTCTTCAGCGAGAAGGAGGCGGATAGACTACCCCCCCATAGGCCCTTTGACTGCCACATCAACTTACTCCCAGGGGCTCAGCTGCCAGTGGGTAAACTGTATGCCATGTCTGACCGGGAAATGCAGGAGTCGCGGGAATTTATTGACAAGAACCTGAAAAGAGGTTTCATAAGAGAATCAAAGGCGGTGGGGGGCAGTCCGGTGTTCTTTGTGGACAAAAAGGATACTAATCAGCCTAGATTAGTCGTAGATTTCAGGGCCTTGAACCTTGTATCAGAACCCGTGACCTTCCCAATGCCCAGGATTGACGACATTTTAACACGGGTGAGGCAGGGGGAAATTTTTACCAAGCTGGACCTCAGGGGAGCGTACAACCTGATTAGAATGAGGGAGGGGGACGAATGGAAAACCACCATGTTCACCCCCCTGGGGGCCTTTGAGTACTTATACCATTTGGATTACAGTCGGGCTCCGCCTCTTTTCAAGCTTTCATGCACCACGTGTTGGGGTCCCTACTGTACAAGAACTGCGTAGCCTTTTTGGACAATGTCTTAATCTATTCGGACAATGAGAAGCAACATGTCAGAGACCTCAGAGAAGTGCTAAAGAGACTGCAGAAGCACCAGTTGTGGGTCAAGCTGGAAAAATGCCAATTTCATGCCAGAGAAGTCGAGTTTCTGGGGTACAAGTTGTCAGACAGGGGCCTAGCTATGGACCCCAGCAAGGTGCAGGCGGTGCTGGAGTGGAAGACCCCCAAAACCCGGAAGGACGTGCAGAGGTGCCTAGGGTTCAGCAACTTCTACCGGAGGTTCATCAGGAACTTCGCCCACTTGACAGCACCTATCACAGATTGTCTCAGTAGCAAAAGAAGTTCGTCTGGACAGAAAGTGCCCAGCAATCCTTCGAAAGGCTGAAGAAGGCGTTCGCTTCGGAAGAGCAGCTCCTGCACGTGGATTTGCAGAAGCCAATGAGGCTGGAGACCGACGCGTCAGACCGGGCCATCGGAGCGGTACTGTTGCAGCCGGGGCCCCAGCAGAGCTGGAGGCCGTGCGCCTTTTTCTCGAGGAAGCTGAGCAAGTCGGAGCAAAACTACACGGTGTATGACCGCGAACTGCTTGCAATTTATGCAGCATTTCGACGATGGAGACATCTGCTAATAGGGGCGCAGCACAAGATCCAGGTGTGTACGGATCACAAGAACTTGGAATACTGGAGGACTGCGCGAGTACTCAACCAGAGACAGATTTGATGGGCACAGGAGTTCTCCAAGTTTTTCTTCGAGATCCGGTACGTGCCGGGGGAGGAGAACGTAAGAGCAGATGCTCTCTCCCGGAAGCCGGAGTACATGGAAGGAGAGAGACCACCGGAAGTCAGACACGTGTTCCCCGAGAACCGATGGGTGTGTGGGGGAGTGTTGGTTGGGAAACGAGAACTAGCCGGGCTTACTAGAAACGACGAATTCGCTCAAACAAAAATCAGGGAACTCCGGAACGGAAGGGAAAACCAGGGAGGGTTTGAGGAAAAGGAAGGGGTACTGTACTACAAGGGAGCGCTGTACGTACCGGGGGAGACCTTGAGGGGAAGGGTACTCAAACAACTCCACGACAACCCAACAGCGGGACATTTTGGTCAACACAAAACCATGTTGCTTGTCACCAGGCAGTTCTGGTGGCCAAGGGTAAGGGAAGATGTACGGGAATATGTACGGGGGTGCGACCGCTGCCAGAGGGCAAAGGGGGAGAGGGCTGCACCCGCAGGGTTACTGGAACCCTTACCCACGCCGGGAACACCCTGGGAGGTGGTATCCATAGATTTTATGACAGATTTGCCCAAATCAAGGGGGAAGACAGCAGTCATGGTAGTAGTCGATCTGCTAACAAAAATGTGCCATTTCATAGCTTGCTCGCATGCGGTAACGGCAGAGGAAACAGACAGGTTGTTTGTAGATCACATCTTCAGGCTGCATGGGACTCCCTCGAGGGTCATCTCCGATCGCGGGAAACAATTTACTTCCCGGTTCTGGAGGAAGCTCATGGGCTTGCTACAGGTCGAGGTGGGCTTCCACAGGAATGAGCCCGTTCATGGCCAATTATGGGTCTCACCCCAGGGCCTTCCCGGGGAGGGGGGAGGAAGGGGGGAGCGTACCTGCGGCAGAGCAGTTTGTGGAAGAAATGGAGGCCTTGCACCAGCAACTTAAGATGAACTTGGGAACACCACAACCAAGCCACGGAAATACTCGATTCAAGATGGTGAGGGCACAAGGTGGAGTACTTGGTAGCTTGGGAGGGAGAACCCGAGTCAGAAAACACGTGGGTTCCAGCGGAGGCTATCAATGATGGGTATCTTGCGGAGGAGTTCCACAGCCTGTTCCCAGATAAACCTAAACCACTAGCGAGATTCTGGGAGGAGCAATTTGGTACCACAGATGAATAATAATAATAATAATAATAATAATAATAATAATAATAATAAAATTATTTATATCCCGCCTTCCCCAGCCGAAGCCGGGCTCAGGGTGGCTAACAACAATAAAACAGTACAAAAGTACAGCACAAACAACACTCTAAAATCATTCATTATAAAATTGGTTCAAATCAAGCCACTGGTAACCATTGTGCCAGAGCTCCACGAAGATTGCCGAGGGAGGGAGTCAGGCTGTGCCCTGGTCAAAGGCCTGGTGGAACAGCTCTGTCTTGCAGGCCCTGCGGAAAGATGTCAAGTCCCGCAGGGCCCTAGTCTCTAGTGACAGAGCGTTCCACCAGATCGGAGCCACAGCCAAAAAAGCCCTGGCTCTAGTTGAGGCCAGCCTAACTTCTCTGTGGGGCATACCAGGAGAGGCGGTCCCGTAGGTATGAGGGTCCTAGGCCGTATAGGGCTTTAAAGGTTAAAACCAGCACCTTAAACCTGATCCTGTACTCCACCGGGAGCCAGTGCAGCTGGTATAGCACCGGGTGAATGTGGTCTCGTAGCGAAGACCCCGTAAGGAGTCTCGCTGCAGCATTCTGCACCCGCTGGAGTTTCTGGGTCAGTCTCAAGGGCAGCCCCACGTAGAGCGAGTTACAATAATCCAGGGCTGGAGGTGACCGTCGCATGGATCACAGTGGCTAGGTCAGGGCGAGAGAGGTAAGGAGCCAACTGCTTAGCTTGGCGGAGATGAAAAAATGCTGCCTTTGTTATAGCTGCAGTCTGTGCCTCCATGGAAAGGGAGGTGTCGAAGATTACACCCAAACTCTTAACGGATGGTGCTGGCACTAATTGCACCCCCGCAAGAGATGGGAGTTGCCCCCCCAATCCCATATCGTCCTGTCCCAGCCACAGGACCTCTGTCTTCGAAGGATTTAGCTTCAACCGGCTCCCTTGTAACCATACAGACACAGCTTCCAAACATCTGGTCAGTGTGTCTGGGGCTGAGTCAGGATGGCCATCCATCAACAGATAGAGTTGGGTGTCATCAGCATACTGATGGCAACCCAGCCCAAAACTCCGGACAAGCTGGGCGAGGGGGCGCATAAAGATGTTGAAAAGCATCGGGGAGATTATCGCACCCTGAGGTACTCCACACACCAAGGAGTGGCGCGATGACAATTCCGCCCCAAGCGCCACCCTCTGTCCCCGACCAGAGAGAAACGAGCGCAGCCATTGAAGGACTGTGCCCTGAATCCCCACATCGGCAAGGCGGTGGTCCAGTAGTTCGTGATCGACCATGTCGAAAGCTGCTGACAGATCTAGAAGAATCAGCAGCCCCGACCCGCCTCGATCCAGCTGTCTACGAAGATCATCTGTTAGGGCAACCAGAGCCGTCTCGGTCCCATGACCCGTGCGGAAGCCGGACTGGAATGGATCCAGAGCCGATGTTTCATCCAGAAACCTACCAAGCTGTTCGGCAACCGCTCTCTCAATCACCTTACCCAGGAACGGAAGATTCGAAACCGGGCGGTAATTGAATAGATCTAAAGGATCTAATGATGTTTTCTTTAAGAGCGGGCGCACCACTGCCTCCTTCAGTTCTGCAGGGAATGTCCCCGTGCCAAGGGACAAATTGATGATATCCCCCAGGAGGGCCCGCACCTCGTCTGGACACGCTCTAATCAGCCAAGACGGGCACGGGTCGAGAGGACAGGTGGTGGGCTTTCCAGCTCGGAGGAGTCTGTCCACATCGGCTGGGGATATCGGGTCGAAGTGGTCCAATACTGGACCCGAGGACAGTCGAGGGGCCTCCAGTTCCTTTATTGTATCCAAATTGGCAGGGAGGTCATGGCGGAGCAACAAGACCTTCTCCGCAAAAAAGCTCGCAAATGCCTCACAGCTATGTGCCAAATTATTATTTAAATTTGGCTGTCCCTCAAGGGACGTTAAAGACCTGATTATACTAAATAATTGTGCCGGGCGATAGCTAGCGGATGCAATGGAGGCCGAGAAGTAAGACTTCTTAGCAGCCTTCACCGCCATCTCGTAGGTTTTCATAAAAGCCCTATAAGATGTTCTTGAGGCTCCGTCACGGGCACCCCGCCATACTCGCTCTAGCCGTCTGAGGTCCCGCTTCATTTTCCGGAGCTCTTCGGTAAACCAGGGAGCCCTGTTTCTGCGGGGTCGCAGAGGGCGCTTAGGTGCGATCTCATCGATGGCTGCCAAGAGCTGGATATTCCAGCCCTCAACAAGCTCAGTCAATGAGTCGCCAGGGGGAGCAAGGTCCCGCAAGGCTTGACGGAATCTATCAGGGTCCATCAGCCTCTGTGGGCGAGCCCAAATTGGCTCGCCACCTAAGCAGGGTGGGGGTGGAAAGTCAATCCTGGCTTTCAGAGCGTAGTGATCAGACCATGGCACTTTCATCGAAGGAGACATGATCACATCTATACCTACGCCAAAGATCAAATCCAGCGTGTGGCCTGCTTGATGTGTGGGGCCCGAAACAAACTGGGAGAACCCTAGTGTCGCCATGGAAGACACCAGGTCCAGAGCCTATGAGGAGGGAGTGGCATCAGCATGGATGTTGAAGTCCCCCAATACCAATAGGTTAGGGAACTCCAAGGCCCAGCCAGCCACCGCCTCCAATGGGCCTGACAGGGTGGCTGCTGGTGCGCTAGGTGGTCGGTACACCAGCCAAACAGCCAAGCTCTCCTCGGAGCCCCACACTAGGCCAACACATTCAATGCCAGGGATCGATGGCGATGGTAGAGCCCTGAAAGGACAATCTTGAAGAGGATTTTGTGGGTTTTCCTGCCTCCGAAGAGGAGGAAGGAGAGGCGTCAGAGGAAGAGGAATCGGACTGGGAGGGCCACCCCGCGGGAAGAGATCGGAGCGGGCGGGAAGCGGAGTTTGAATCCTCAGGGCGACAGCTCCTTCCGGGGATTCCCCGCATCGTCGGCTGAGGAAAAGGACGAAGTTGGGTCAAAAGGTCGGGCCGGGGGTGGAGGGGGTCCTGGGGGGGGGTGGATGTCAGTGAACTGACATCGGAGCCAGAAGTGGAGGCAGGGCTCCCAAGCGATGCCGGAGAAGGGCCAAGCAGGGAGAGAGGGGACTCAGCAGCTGGGGAAGGAAATCAGCGTAACACCAGGGATAAAGGGGGGCGGATGGGGGAATCGGAGAGAGGGCTCCAGGACTCTTCGCTGGAGACCAGCGGGGAGAGCACAGGTCCTCTGCTACCCACACCCACCCTGCGCAGAAGACTTCCGCGCAGGGAAAGTAGGCGGAGACTTGGCGTCAAAGAACTTCTTTGCTGGAAGAAGTTCAAGAAACGCCCACTGACGGATTCTGCTAGCGACTGAACAGCCACGAAGTGAAGGGCTGTCCAGCCAGGAAAGGTTTAACCAGGCTACCTAGCCAGGAGTGGCGGCAACCTACGCACGAGCAACCCCATATAACCATTAAACACAATATTAAGTGGGGAGGAGGAGGGTCAAGTGATATTGATAAGTTATGAGAAAATAAAAGATCACTTTTCTTGTTGACTAGATTACTTCCAGGTGAATGAAGTGTTCAGACAGGATAAGCAGATAGGTTTTGAAAAGGAGCCTTCAAGATTTGAAAGAGAACTACTGAATAGTAAAACCAAAATAATCGCAAAAATGTATAGACTTCTTTTAGACTACGAAGTAATCTAAGAGCAGAGCAGAGCAGAGCAGAGCAGAAGAGCAGAAGAGCAGAAGAGCAGAAGAGCAGAAGAGCAGAAGAGCAGAGCCAGAGCCAGAGCCAGAGCCAGAGCCAGAGCCAGAGCCAGAGCCAGAGCCAGAGCCAGAGCCAGAGCCAGAGCCAGAGCCAGAGCCAGAGCCAGAGCCAGAGCCAGAGCCAGAGCCAGAGCCAGAGCCAGAGCCAGAGCCAGAGCCAGAGCCAGAGCCAGAGCCAGAGCCAGAGCCAGAGCCAGAGCCAGAGCCAGAGCCAGAGCCAGAGCCAGAGCCAGAGCCAGAGCCAGAGCCAGAGCCAGAGCCAGAGCCAGAGCCAGAGCCAGAGCCAGAGCCAGAGCCAGAGCCAGAGCCAGAGCCAGAGCCAGAAATAGGGCTTGATACAAAGCCGGAGCGCAAAACATAGCTGCAGCCACAGCCTAGAGCCACAGCCTGAGTCTGCAACAGTACTTGATACAGTGCCGGAGCTGGAGCTGGAGCCAGAGCCAGAGACACAGCCAGAGCCAGAACAAAACCCTAATTCAGAACCAGAGCCTGAAAGAGAGCCAGAGCCAGAAACAGTGCTTGATAGAGTGCCAGAGCCTGAAACAGAGGCAGATACAGGGCTTGAAACAGCGTCGGAGACTGAGACAAAGCCCAATAAAGAGCAGAAGCCTGAGCCTGAGCCTGAAACAGTGCTTGATACAGTGCCAGAGCCTGAAACAGAACCAGAGCCACAGCTACAGCCATAGCGCCACAGCCTGAGTCTGCAACAGTGGTTGATACAGCGCCGGAGCCTGA
This sequence comes from Podarcis gaigeae, assembly GCF_964106915.1. Classification (NCBI taxonomy): domain Eukaryota; kingdom Metazoa; phylum Chordata; class Lepidosauria; order Squamata; family Lacertidae; genus Podarcis; species Podarcis gaigeae. The sequence continues at coordinate 26,800,359 of NC_139695.1, forward strand.
AACAGAGACACAGCCTGAAACAGAACCTGAGCCTGGTTATTAGCATGGCAATTAAAGAAGAGAGAGGCAGAAAGGCTTATAAATAGAGTTAAGTGCGAAGGCAAAATAATAAACAACCCTAAAGAAATAGAGAAATGATTTCTCGAATTCTTTAGAGAAATCTATAAGGAAGGAATATAGGGACGCAGGTGGCGCTGTGGGTTAAAAGCCTCAGCGCCTAGGACTTGCCGATCGAAAGGTCGGCGGTTCGAATCCCTGCGGCGGGGTGCGCTCCCGGCTGCTCGGTCCCAGCGCCTGCCAACCTAGCAGTTCGAAAGCACCTCCGGGTGCAAGTAGATAAATAGGGACCGCTTACCAGCGGGAAGGTAAACGGTGTTTCCGTGTGCGGCTCTGGCTCGCCAGATGCAGCTTTGTCACGCTGGCCATGTGACCCGGAAGTGTCTCCGGACAGCGCTGGGCCCTGGCCTCTTAAGTGAGATGGGCGCACAACCCCAGAGTCTGTCAAGACTGGCCCGTACGGGCAGGGGTACCTTTACCTTTACCTTTATAAGGAAGGGAATGAAACAACAGAAGAAGTTAAAGAACATTTAGAACAGAACTGTCTTCCGAAACTTACTAAAGAACAAAAAGAACTGTTGAATGACCCTATCACATCGTACGAAATTCAAAGAGCAATTAAGGAAGCAAAGATAGGAATGCCACCAGGGCCAGATGGCCTACCGCCAATATATTATAAAAAATTGAGGACTTACTGTCTGACCCATTAAGAAGTATCTTAAAAGACGGAACCATGCCGGATTCTTGGAAAGACAGCCTTATTGCATTAATTCCAAAACAGGGAACGGACAATCTACTTATTAACAACAATAGGCCTATCGCACTTCTAAATAACGATTATAAATTATATGCAAATATTTTAGCCGAAAGATCAAAAAAAAATCTTCCAGATATATAATCTATATAATCTATATAATAATATATAATATATATAATATATAAAATAACCGCAAAAATCTATAGACTAAAATTCTTTTAGACTATGAAGTAATGGATGAGGAGGTTAAGGCTTCAATGATAAAGTGGGCCCAAGATGTGGGCCGTCCAATTATGCTAAAAGATGGGGAAAACTGATGAAATGTACATTTGAAATTTACAGCCAGCTATAATATAAGAGAGAACATGATGAAAATGGCTCATAGGTGGTACCTCACTCCTTCCAGATGATCAAGAAGAGATTAAGATTTTTTTGGGGGGGGGATATACGATGAATTAAAAAAGATGATGGGGATAACTTCGGACCTCGCCCCGCTTCTTGTGAACTGTTTCCAGGCTAGTGACCCAGGACCGGACTTTGACTACGCCAACGGTAACCTTCCCCCCGGGACCAGCAGTTTGCTCGCACCACACCCGCACTCCCCCTTCATTGGGGTGCGTTCGGGAAGAGCCAGAAGCCATGGCGACCAAACAGCTGCGCTGGTGGCATTGGCCCAGGAGAACCAAGCCTTGACTCACACAGTGCAGCAGCTCAGCAATGCGGTTACGGCACTTCAGCAGCGGTTGGACGCCCTACCGGCTCCTGGGGCCGACGCCCCAGCTCCTGGCAAGTACCCAGTGGCTTTGCCAGAGAAATTTGATGGGGCCCCGGCCAGCTTTCCCATGTTCCTTGCCCAGGCCAGGTTGTATATTCAGGGGCGAGCCCGGAACTTCCCTGACGACCGCACCAAGGTGCACTTTTTGATTAGTTTGTTAAAGGACCAGGCGGCCAAGTGGGCGTTGCCGCTGCTCAGACAAGACTCCCCCTTGCTGACAGACTATATGGGGTTTTGCAATCATTTGGAGGCCGCATTCGGCAACCCCCAGAAGGGGAGTCAAGCCAACCGGGCAATCAGGCGGTTGAAACAGGGCAAGTCCACTGTGGCTGCATACACCACGGAATTCCGGCTGCTGGCACAGGACTTGACCTGGAATGACTCTGCTCTTCGGGACCAGTATCTCGAGGGGCTTTCAGACGAGATACTGGACCAGCTGGCCACAATGGAACGCCCCACCACGCTATACACCCTCATTCAACGTAGTCTACAGATAGACGATCGGCTGGAGGACCGTCGTCAGGCCCGGGGCCACCGGCACTTCCAGTTCTCGGCGCCAGTTTCTACCAGCAGCTCCACGGCCACAGCCGAGTCATCGGAGGAGCCTATGCAGCTTGGGGCAGTGCGGCCACGCCTCTCCCCCGCGGAGAAGACGCGGCGTCGGGAGGGGAATCTATGTCTCTACTGTGGCGGAAGCGGACACTATGCCCGGTCCTGTCCTGAGAAACGCCAGCCACAGGGAAACCGCCAACCCCAGTAGCTGATGGCCCTGGCTACCTGGGGTCCCAAAGAGCGCAGAATGGGCCCGCACCAATGGAATTGCAACACCTTATGGTCCCGGTACGTCTATACCCTCCAGGTGGGCCCTGGATTCTTACCCATGCTCTGGTGGATTCAGGGGCAACCCGCTCCTATATGGACGCTGCTTTTGCTGCCCATCACCAGGTGTCGGGAAATTCAAGCCCTTCTCAGGAGAAGCTGGCAGCAGTCCCAGGCACCTGGCTTGATTCCCTGTTGACCTCCCTGGCTGCATTCCCCAGCAAGCGCAGGCAAGGTCTCGATCGGCGATTCTTCTCAAACGTGAGAAGAACACACCCCCTCTTCCCCTGGCAGGGGAAAGAGATAGACAGAAACGTATTTACATGCTTTTATTTCTGTCTTTGCAGCGTTACAAAAAACATGACTGCTCTCTCCATACTCCAACAGTGTTGAGACAAAACACTTCCTGTACTTCCTGTACAGCTCATATTACACTCTGAGGTAATTCCAGTGCTTCGCACTGTGAAATGACTGCCCCTCTGTTCCCACAGACAGTCCCAACATTCCCATCAAGTTTACTCTTCAAGCTAGGACTTTGCAGCAGCATTGCTTCATTATCGTAACATACTCCCCCATAAGAATCAAGGTGCGCTGCGAACATAGCTTGATCCAGAGAAGAAAACAAACAGTTGTTATACATATAACACTCCCCTGTTGTTTCAGTTCCACCCTTGGAACTGCCCTCCACTGGTTTCCCCAGCGTACCTCTCTGGTTGTCTGACTTCCAAGGAATGAGTGCATCTGCATTACCTTGGCTAGGGAATGTAGTGTTACGCTTAGCAACTCCCTGTTGTGTCTTTGTCTCTGACTTAGACACAGCTTCAACCTGTCTTGAGTTGTCAACAATAGTAACACATGCAACAGCTGAGTTAGCAAACTCTTTTGAATACCTCTTGGGTGGTACACCCTTTGTAACTCTCTCGGACCTGCGTATGAAGTGCTGATCCTCTCTGCTCACTGGTTCAGTCTCAGGACTCTTTGGAGAACCAGTTCCAATAGTAAACAGTGGTTCGTCCTCTACCTGTGAAGGTCTAGCCATTGTGTGAGATTTCTTCTCAATGACTGTGTCAACTGAGCTCCTTGAGCTATCACTGTCACTCTCAGTACCACTATAGTCAGTAAAATCATCATCATCATCTGAATTATCCTCAGTGGGAAATGTGTGAACAATTACTCTCTCCTGTTCAGGAGCACTCTCTATAAATTTTGTGAGAATCACCTGACCAGATTCAGACAAAATTACTCTGTAGAGACCCTTTTCATAACCCATAAAAATGCCTCTGGCATTCTTTACTCCACCTGGAGCTTCAGTCCTGACTTGAGACCCAAAAACCTTAAAATGGGCTACAGAAGGTTTTCTGTGAAATAGCTTTTCAAAAGGAGAACATCCCAAACCTTTTGAAACCTTTCTCAACCACAAGTAACAAAAACACAATAGCGATTCCGCCCAAAACTCATGTGGCAAATGTGAACTCAGCAATTGCGCCTTCATCCCATTTTGCAATTCTTTGTTCACTTGCACACAGACACTTTTTTTCCATGCTCCTGCAGAAACAGCAGTCTTGTGCCTTATCCCTTTCTTATCCAGGAAATCCTGAAAATCCTGTAAAAGAAAAACTGGCTTTTCATCTGTGAAAAGACAATCAATGTTAGCATCATGAACAGTTTTAACCTTGTCACAAAACTCTTTAAACCTTTCTAAGGCTTCTTGTGGTTTCTGCAATATGTATATCCATACATAATGAGTGAAATAATCCACACACACAAGATAATATCTTGCATTGCCTCTAGATGGGGCTAGAGGACCAATCACATCAGCATACACTCGCTGAAATGCACTGCTAACTTTGGTCGCCTTCCGGACGTCGTTCGCCATACCTGCAAGATAAATTATGTTAGATTCAGATGCATTACACTTTATGCAATCACTTTGATCAAAAGTCAACAAATACAGTCCATCTTTCTCTCTGGCGGAAAGATACAGCTCTCCATCTTTGAAGATTTTGCAGCTTTCTCTATCATAGGACAAAGTCAGTCCTTTCTTTGTGATCTGCGAAACACTCAGCAGATTGAACTTTAAATCAGGAACCAAATACACATTGTTAATAGTCAAGTTCAGACTTTCAAGATACACAGTTCCAAACCTGGTCGCTTCCAGCTCCTGGCCATTGGCCTGTTTCACAGCAAAGCTTTGCTTCTTAAACGTAGAAAACAGTCCTCGGTGCGACGTCATGTGTTGTGTCGCTCCAGTGTCCAAAACAAAAGTGTTTTCCACTTCTGGTGTGGCTTTTAGTGCCATCAAAGCCTTTGCAGGTTTCACCTGGGACTTGGTACGACTTTTGCCTGACGCCTCAGGCTTTGCAGAGCTCCCTTTAGCTCCTTTCTGTTGACGCGGCCTCTTACAGTTCCGCTGAAGATGCCCAGTCTGTCCACAATTGAAACAACGGACAACGTTCAAAGCAACAGCCTGTTCTTCACTTGCACTAGCAGTGGGGGTGTCAGAACTCCGAGCTTCTCTCCCCCTGTCTTTGACAACTATTGCAGCAAGTCTGTCTCTTTCATTGAGAATCACGGCACAAATTCTCTCCGCCGTTAGATCTCTGGCTGGTAGAGAACCCAGCTGACTTGCAACCGTTTTATAAGTCCGATTAAGGCTGTTAATAATCATGAAAGAGAATATCTCTTCCTGTAGAGGAAAATTGCGTTGCGCCATCTGCTGGCGTAAGAATTTCATCTCTGTCAGATGCTCTTGTACATCCCCATCAGGCGTTAGCCTAAGATTGGTCAGCTTTTCAAAATGCAGCAACGCTGAAGAACCAGCATCTCTTTGATGTATTCTACGCAGCGTTTGCCAAATCTCACGCGCGTATTCCAAATCCTGAATATGCACAAGTTGATCATCCGAGACACACAGAATTATGGCCGCCCTGGCTTTCACATTCTGTGAATTCCAACCTGGTGTTGGTGCAGGAGGGATGGGGTTATCAATCACCCCCAAAATCCTCTGATTCTGAAGCAGGGCTTTCATCTTTACAGACCATGAGGCATAATTGTCATTAGTCAGTGGAGGTGGGTAAGGTAAGCCTCCCCCCTTCTTGGTATCCACTTTGAATCCAAGTCTGAGCTCTCACTCTCGAGCCTTCTAAAATCCAATAGCTGGCTGTTTACTCTTTGCACCTGGCAGGTAAACGCAGGCTGCTTTGGAAAGTCCCTCCAAGAGCAGTGAGATTGGCAGACAAAACAAACGTTGTTTTTCTTGCCTCTTACAGTCCCAGCCTCACTTCCGTGTTGGCTAGTAACTTTCCACTTTTCAAGCTGAAAAGACTGACGTCTCGTTGCTTAGCAACTGGACATTCCAGGCTTTGAGCAGCAAACCGTTATCAGCCCCAAGAATGCCAGGAATGTGGCACTCTCCCAGTGCTGTTTCCTTATCCAAAAAACAGCTTTTGTGAACCAGAGAAGAATCAATCTGCGTTCACTCTTTTTCCCCATAAATCGGCATACCTTGGGGGTTCCGTTGCTCCTTGCTTATCAGCAAAAACGTCTGCTCAGGTGTTCAGCCGTTCGTTGTAGCCTCCATCCGCACGCTACCACAAACTCCTTTATCTCCCTGCAGAGGATGAAGTACGATCCATCAAGCTCTTTAGCTGCTTTCATGGATCGATGCCATCGGCTCGGTGCTACCATATGTCGGGAAATTCAAGCCCTTCTCAGGAGAAGCTGGCAGCAGTCCCAGGCACCTGGCTTGATTCCCTGTTGACCTCCCTGGCTGCATTCCCCAGCAAGCGCAGGCAAGGTCTCGATCGGCGATTCTTCTCAAACGTGAGAAGAACACACCCCCTCTCCCCCTGGCAAGGGAAAGAGATAGACAGAAATGTATTTACATGCTTTTATTTCTGTCTTTGCAGCGTTACAAAAAACATGACTGCTCTCTCCATACTCCAGCAGTGTTGAGACAAAACACTTCCTGTACTTCCTGTACAGCTCATATTACACTCTGAGGTAATTCCGGTGCTTCGCACTGTGAAATGACTGCCCCTCTGTTCCCACAGACAGTCCCATCATGTTTACTCTTCAAGCTAGGACTTTGCAGCAGCATTGCTTCATTATCGTAACATCAGGTGCCACTTCAGAACAAGCCAGAACCGGTACAGGTGGAGGCAATTGACGGACGGCTCCTGCATTTAGGTGCCATTACTCAGGAGACCCAGCCCTTGGTCCTGTGTCTCCAGCAGCACCGGGAGATGCGAACTTTGGACATTGCCTCCATGCCCCGGTTCCCCCTGGTGCTCGGGATGGACTGGCTGGAGGCTCACAATGTTCAGATTGACTGGGTCAAACGGACTGTGCACTTCCCAGACCCATGTTCCCATGCTCAGTCCGAGATGCTAGCAGCTGCGCCCACTGAGGAGGCTGCATCAACGCTCCCCGCCGGGTACCGGGACTATCACGACGTGTTCGAGGAACGGGGGGCAGACCAGCTGCCGCCGCATCGGTCTTTTGACTGCGGCATAGACCTCCAGCCCGGAGCGCCCCTGCCGGTGAGTCGCTTATACTCTCTAACAGAGCCAGAGCGCAAAGCTTTGCAGGACTTCCTGCGCAAGAACCTGGAGCGTGGTTTCATTAGGCCTTCTACCTCGCCCACCGCTGCACCAGTGCTCTTCGTTAAGAAGAAATGTGGGGAGCTTCGCCTTTGCCATGATTACCGGGCCCTGAACAAAATTACCATCCCAGACCGGTACCCCTTGTCCCTTATTTCGGAGTTGCTGGAGCGGGTGCAAGGGGCGCAGGTGTTCACCAAGCTAGACCTCCGGGGGGCCTACAATTTAATTCGGATCCGAGCCGGGGATGAGTGGAAGACAGCATTCGGGACCCGGTACGGGCATTTCGAATACCTGGTTATGCCCTTCGGATTGTGCAACGCGCCCGCTGTGTTCCAACGGTACATCAACCACGTGTTCCAGGACTTGCTAGACAAGTACGTGGTGGTGTCCTTGGATGACATTCTGGTTTTCTCCCGTGACCCGGCTCGCCATGAGGGTCATGTCCGGACCGTGCTGCAGCGCTTGCGGGAGCACCGCCTGTATGCGAAGCTCAGCAAGTGCGAGTTCCATCAGCGGTCAGTGGACTTCCTTGGTCACCGACTCTCTCCAGATGGGGTGCAGATGGATCCTGGGAAGGTGGCAGCGGTTCGGGATTGGGCAGCACCTCGGAACCGCAAGGACCTACAGCGATTCCTGGGGTTCGCCAACTAGTACCGAACCTTCATTGCAGATTATGCTCATTGCACCACCCCGTTGACCTGGCTACTGCGCCCCAAGATGCCGTTTTCCTGGGACAAGGAGGCAGAGGAGGCCTTTCAGGGGTTGAAGGCCTGTTTCCAGAGAGCGCCGATCTTGCAATATCCTGATCCCTCTCGACCCTTTGTGGTAGAGACCGATGCCTCCAGTACGGCTCTCGGTGCCGTCTTATCTCAGCAGTACGGACCTGATGTGCCACTCTTACCCTGCGCCTTCTATTCCCGCCAGCTCCTTCCAGCAGAGCGTAACTATACCGTGTGGGAGCGGGAACTACTGGCCATCAAGGTGGCCTTTGAGGTCTGGTGCCACCATCTTGAAGGGACACGACACCCGGTGGAGGTGAGAACCGACCACCAGAACCTGGAGTACCTCCAGACCACCCGCAAGCTGAACCAAAGGCAGATCCGGTGGGCGTTGTTCTTTTCCCGGTTCCAGTTCCGGATCCGCTACATCCCTAGCTCCCAAAACCAGAAGGCGGATGCCCTGTCCCGGAAACCTGAAGACAACGCAGACACGGTACAGCAAGCAGTACCCACCACAATCCTACCACCGGCTGCATTCCTGGCCACCCAGGAGGCTGAGCCACTGCAGGCTCGGGTGCTGGAACAGCAGCGGGTCGACGCTTGGGCCCAGGAACGACTCCGGGAACTGGCCAAAGGGTCATGCCCTCAGTATCCAGGGCTGGCCTTGCATCAGGGCCTTCTGCTGCACCACGGTCGCCTGTACATCCCGCCAGGGCCACTGCGGGCTGAGGTTCTCCGGATGACCCATGATGCCCCAGCAACGGGACACTTTGGGCGGTATCGGACCATCCATCTGGTAAGCCGTGAGGCTTGGTGGCCCTGCCTGAAGGCTGACGTGGCTCGCTACGTCGCTGGTTGTGATGTCTGCCGGCGGGCCAAGGGCCCTACCGGGCGACCCCCCGGCCTTCTTCAGCCGTTGCCAGTTCCACCACGTCCTTGGCACACGGTTTCTCTGGACTTTGTAGTGGACTTACCCCCGTCTCGTGGCTGTACCTGCCTTCTAGTTTTCTCCGACCATTTCACTAAGATGGTGCACTGTGCCCCCTGCCCATCCGTACCCTCAGCTAAGGAAACCGCTCAGCTGTACCTTCAGCATGTCTTCCCCCTGCATGGCCTACCTGAGCGTGTGGTGTCCGACCGGGGCGTTTAGTTCACATCCCGGTTCTGGCGAGCTTTGCACCAGACCCTTGGGACAGAGGTCTGTCTCTCATCAGCCTACCACCCACAGACCGATGGCCAGACGGAACGGGCGAACGCGGTGCTGGAGCAGTACCTCCGGTGTTACTGCAGCTACCAGCAGGATGACTGGGTCGACCACCTAGCATTGGCGGAGTTCGCCTACAACAACGCGGTGAATGCGTCCACCCAGCAGACCCCGTTCCAGGCCAGTTACGGTTATCATCCACGGCTGTTTCCGGATGTGCTGCCGGCATCCGCGGTCCCTGTGGTGACGGAGTGGCTACAGGAGCTCCAGTCCCAGCAACAGCTATTGATGGAGCAACTGCGCCAGGCCAAGGAGGCGTACAAGGCCCAGGCCGACCACCACCGCCAGGTGGGGCCGGAACTCCACGTCAGTGACCTGGTATGGCTCTCCACTCACCACCTCCACCCCTCTCGACCTTCGCGGAAGCTGGACGCCCATTTCACCGGCCCGTTTCCTATCGTGGACCAGGTCTCGCCTGTGGCATTCCGTCTCCGTTTGCCCACTATTTCCCTTAATTTTCATATTAACATTGGAAGTTTTATGTAAACAAATTAGGGAAGAAAAAGAAATAAAAGGGATTATGCTGGGAAATAGAAGTTACAAAATGAGGGCATTTGCTGACGATTTAATTATAACTACGGAGCAACCAAAACAGAGTTTAAGAAAGGCGTTGGAAATAATATATGGCTACGGTAAAGTTGCGGGGTTCAAAATGAATTTAAACAAGACAAAACTATTAGTTAAAAATATGTCGCCAAATGAAAAAAGCAGAATTAGAACAAATAATACGCATTAAAATCTACCCCCAAATCAAGTATTTAGGATTATGGATAACACCAAAGAATATTAACTTATATGAAGATAATTATACCAGTTGTTGGAAAGATATCAAAAGACAGTTGGAGACATGGACAAGGTTAAATTTATCATTCCTGGGCCGTATTTCGGTAATTAAAAAGATAGTTTTACCGAAGCTACTCTTTCTATTCCAAACGATTCCAATTACAGGAAAGACCAGCAGTATCAACAAGTGGCAAAAAGAAATTTCTAAATTTTTGTGGAAGGGTAAAAGACCAAGAGTAAAGCATAAGATATTAATAGATACTGTAGAAAGAGGTGGCTACGGGTTACCGGATTTGAAGCTATATTACGAAGCCTCATGTCTTCTCTGGTTGAAAGATTGGTATTTATTTAAAAAATTGGGATATTTTAGATCTAGAAGGTCATGACACCCGTTTTGGGTGGCATGGCTATCTTAATTATGGGAAAATAAAGACGCATAGGAGTTTTTCAAATCATATAATAAGAAATGCTATATATAAGTGTCAGGGAACTGCCATCGGAGCCAAGAGGAGAGGTAATGCTCTGAATCATCTGAGGAAGGGGATAGTTCCTTCCAGGGATTCCCCACATCACCGTCCAAGGAACGGACGGGGGGAGAGGAGGGCCCTGGGGGGAAGGTGGATGTCAGGGAACTGCCATCGGAGCCAAGAGGAGAGGTAAGGCTCCCCAATGATGCCGGAGAGGGAACTAGCAAGGAGAGAGGGAGAGCTTCCGCTGGGGAAGGAAATCAAGGTGACACCAGGAAGAAAGGGGAGGCTGAGAGTACTTCGGAGGGAAGGCTCCGAGACTCTTCCAGTGAGATCAGCGGGGAGAGCACAGGACCTCCGCTTGGCACGCCTACGCTGCGCAGAAAGCTTCCGCGCAGAGAAGCTAGGCGGAGACTTGGAGTCAAGGAATTTTTATGTTGGAAGAAATTCAGGAAACGCCCACTGACGGATTCTGCCAGTGACTGAGACAGCCGCGTTTTAAGGGCTGTCAAGCCAGGGGAAGGTTTAGCCATACAACCAGCTTGGAGCAGTTTGTGGCTTACGCACAAGCAACCCCAATTCCCATTACAATAAGGTATGGGGAAAATACAAAAGATATTTGGAACAGAAAACCCCAAGATGGAACTCTCCACTAGAAGCAATCGCTGTTAAAAAAAGGAACAACATCAAAGAGAACTGGATAACGTATAACACAATATTAAGGGGGGGGAGGAGGGTCAAATAATATTGATAAGTTATGAGAAAATAAAAGATCACTTTTCTAGTTGGCTACATTACTTCCAGGTGAATGAAGTGTTCAGACAGGATAAGCAGATAGGTTTTGAAAAGGAGCCTTCAAGATTTGATAGAGAACTACTGAATAGTAAAACCAAAATAATCGCAAAAATCTATAGACTTCTTTTAGACTACGAAGTAATGGATGAGGAGGTTAAGGCTTCAATGATAAAGTGGGCCCAAGATGTGGGCCGTCCAATTATGCTAAAAGATGGGGAAAACTGATGGAATGTAAATTTGAAATTTACAGCCAGCTATAATATAAGAGAGAACATAATGGAAATGGCTCATAGGTGGTACCTCACTCTGAAACAGTCTGAAACAGTCCTTGCTTGATTGCCAGAGCCAGACGGAGACTCTGAATCAGTGCCAGAACCAAGCCCTCATTCAGAACCAGAGCCTGAGAAAGAGACAGAGCCAGAACCAGAGCAACAGCCAGAGTCTGAAACAGCCCTTGATAGAGAGTCAGAATCAGAGAATCAGAATCAGAGTCAGAACCAGATCTTCGGTAAAGACGTGGTCTGGTCTTAGCGCAACTGCTCCTCCCACCCGCAATAACAGAGATTGGGTGTTCCAATACATCCCCCCGTAGGGAACCTGCTCCAGCCATTCTGTTGGCTGAGGCCCCCTCCCAGGCAGCCCTGACCCTTTCCCCTTAAAAAGCAAAATACAAACTATACAATAACCTAAAAAAATAGTAAAAGAAAAACAAATTAAAAACAATTATGATAAACTTTAAATAATCCCCGCCCCAACTAAACATTTGTCCCACCCCAGAAAGAAAATAACAACAACAACAACAACAAACCACCGTTTGTTTGTTTTTTTATAATAATATTTTATTAAGTTTAAGGAATAGTAACAAGCAGAAAAAGGAAAAAACACATACGCAAAAATATAAAGTTACAAAATACAAAAAATACAGACATTTAACTTATAGAAAAAGAAAAGCAGAAAAAAACACTAAAAAGAAAAAACAAAAATCCCTCTTTTTAATTTCTCATCTTTGATTCACTTATTTTCCTGACTTCCTCACGTCTCCCTTTTTTGTATCCCTTTTGAAAATTAATTCAGCAAATTCATATCCAATTAATTTATCTATTATCAATCCAATCTTATTTTTAACCTTGTTGCTAGAACCCCTTCAGTTCATTTCAATGTCATCAACATTCAAAAATTTTGCAATATTTCTGTAAATAAATTTTAAATTTCCTCCAATCTTCTTCCACCAACTCTTCTCCCTGGTCTCGGATTCTGCCAGTCATTTCCACCATTTCCATGTAGTCCATTACTTGCATCTGCCATTCTTCCAGAGTGGGTAGGTCTTGTGTCTTCCAATGCTTTGCAATAAATATTCTTGCTGCTGCTGTAGCATACATAAAGAAAGTTCTATCCTTCTTTGGCACCAATTGGCCGGCTATGCCCAGGAGAAAGGCCTCTGGTTTCTTAGGGAAAGTGTATTTAAATACCTTTTTCAATTCATTATAGATCATCTCCCAGAAAACCTTAATCCTTGGGCACGTCCACCAAAGGTGAAAGAATGTACCTTCATTTTCTTTACATTTCCAGCATTTATTATCGGGCAAATGATAAATTTTTGCAAGCTTGACTGGGGTCATGTACCACCTGTACATCATTTTCATAATATTCTCTCTTAGGGCATTACATGCCGTAAATTTAATCCCGGTGGTCCACAACTTCTCCCAGTCAGCAAACATGATATTGTATCCTATATCTTGTGCCCATTTTATCATTGCAGATTTTACTGTTTCTTCCTCAGTGTTCCATTTCAGCAGCAAATTATACATCCTTGATACAATCTTAGCATTGGGTTCTAGCAATTCTGTCTCTAACTTTGATCTTTCCACCTGGAAACCCACTTTTTTGTCCTGGTTGTACACCTCTCTTATTTGAAAATAGTGTAACCAGTCTCGCACCTTCTCTTTAAGCTTCTCATAACTCTGCAATTTCAATTTGCGACAAACCACCGTTTGTGGTGCAACAGAGACACAGCCAGAGACAGAGCGAGACCCTGAATCAGTGCCATAACCAAGCCCTCATTCAGAACCAGAGCCTGAAAAAGAGCCACAGCCCAAACCAGAGCAACAGCCACAGCCTAGAGCCACAGCACTTGATACAGTGCCGGAGCTGGAGCTGGAGCCAGAGCCAGAGACACAGCCAGAGCCAGAGCCAGAACAAAACCCTAATTCAGAACCAGAGCCTGAAAGAGAGCAAGACCCTGAAATATAGCTGGGTCAGAGGCAGCGGAAGAGCCATCATGAGACCCTGAATCAGAGTCAGAACCAGATCTTCATTCAGAACCAGACCCTGAAACAGAGCCAGAGCCACAGCCAGAACCACAGACGGAGCCTAGAGCCACAGCCGAGATCCACAGCCTGAGTCTGAAATAGTGCTTGATAGAGTGCTGGATCCTGAAACAGAGACACTGTCTGAAACTGAGCCTGACGCTTAAACGTAGCCAGGGGCAGAGGGAGAGGCAGAGCCAGAACAAAACCCTACTTCAGAACCAGAGCCTGAAAGAGAGCCAGAGCCAGAAACAGTGCTTGATAGAGTGCCAGAGCCTGAAACAGAGGCAGAGGCAGATACAGGGCTTGAAACAACGTCGGAGCCTGAAACAGAGAGCCACATGTGGTGGACCTGTGAAAAGATTAAGATTTGGGGGGGGGGGATATACGATGAAATAAAAAAGATGATGGGGATAACTTTTACGAAAAAAACGGAGGCATTTCTATGAAGTATTTTAGATAAAGAGATCCCAACAAATCTAAGAGAGGTATTATTGTATGCAACCGCAGCAGCTCGTATACTTGTGGCCAAGGGATGGAAAGATCACGAGGCTCCAAAAATAACAGATTGGCAAATCAAATTACAGGAATTGGTGGAGACGGCTCAATTGACTAGCAAACTCAGAGGAATCTCAAAGCAAAAATTTGCAGAAAAATGGGATGGTTATACAAGATATGTTCAAAAATACAATAATAGTTTTGACTCCGTGCTAGCATTTGAGTGATAAAGGACCTAAAAGGAGGTGGACAACAATTAAGGATTTATTATGTTTTCAGAATGTATTGGAAAATTTATATAGAAAGGATTATTGTTTTGTGTACATTCCATTGTAAGAATGGAAACAGAGCCAGAGCCACAGCCACAGCCTAAGTCTGAAACAGTCCTTGATAGAGTGCCAGAGCCAGAGCCAGAGCCAGAGCCAGAGCCAGAGCCAGAGCCAGAGCCAGAAATAGGGCTTGATACAAAGCCGGAGCGCAAAACATAGCTGCAGCCACAGCCTAGAGCCACAGCCTGAGTCTGCAACAGTACTTGATACAGTGCCGGAGCTGGAGCTGGAGCCAGAGTCAGAGACACAGCCAGAGCCAGAACAAAACCCTAATTCAGAACGAGAGCCTGAAAGAGAGCCAGACCCTGAAACATAGCTGGGTCAGAGGCAGAGGAAGAGCCATCATGATACAGGGCTGGAGCACAAAACATAGCTGCAGCCACAGCCTAGAGCCACAGCCTGAGTCTGCAACAGTACTTGATACAGTGCCGGAGCTGGAGCCAGAGTCAGAGACACAGCCAGAGCCAGAGCCAGAACAAAACCCTAATTCAGAACCAGAGCCTGAAAGAGAGCCAGACCCTGAAACATAGCTGGGTCAGAGGAAGAGCCATCATGAGACCCTGAATCAGAGTCAGAACCAGATCTTCATTCAGAACCAGACCCTGAAAGAGAGCCAGAGCCACAGACAGAACCACAGACGGAGCCTAGAGCCACAGCCGAGATCCACAGCCACAGCCGAGATCCACAGCCTGAGTCTGAAATAGTGCTTGATAGAGTGCTGGATCCTGAAACAGAGACACTGTCTGAAACTGAGCCTGACGCTTAAACGTAGCCAGGGGCAGAGGGAGAGGCAGAGCCTGATACAGTGCTTGATACAGCGTAGGAGCCTGAAGAAGAGACACAGCCAGATCCAGAGACACAGCCAGAGCCAGAACAAAACCCTAATTCAGAACCAGAGCCTGAAAGAGAGCCAGAGCCAGAAACAGTGCTTGATAGAGTGCCAGAGCCTGAAACAGAGGCAGAGGCAGATACAGGGCTTGAAACAGCGTCAGAGCCTGAAACATAGAAACAGCGTGAAACAGAGACAAAGGCTGAGACACCAAAGACCAAAAGTTCATCGAAGACTGGGGAAAGTTTGTAGATTATCTGAAAAACATATGTGGCGTGAACACAACGCTAGTGGGATTTCAAGAGGCACTGTAAAAATGGAGAAGTATTGTTAATATGAAATAGTGGGAGAAGGGAAGTATAATGGCAATACGAAAGAAGGGAATGTGTAACCAAAGTTATAAATACGGATGATTGTCAGAGACGCTGAAGGAAGTTCAAAAAAGAAACAATTTGTTGTATTTTGGGTAAAATTGTATAACTGTTTGGAAAATCAATAAATTTATATATATATATATATATATATATATATATGATGTTGACGACACCTTTGTAATTTGGCCACACGGGAAGGAAAAACTGGATAGCTTCCTCACACATCTCAACAACTTACACCCCAAAATACAATTCACTATGGAAATAGAAGCCAACAACCAACTTCCCTTCCTTGACGTCCTAATCTACAAAAAACCTGATGGCTCCCTAGGACACACTATCTACCAGAAAAAAACACACACCAACCGCTACTTACATGCACAATCACACCACCACCCTGCACAAATAAACTCCGTAGCCAAGACTCTCATCTCCAGAACCAAACGCCTGGCTGACAAAGACCACTTGACAACTGAGTTACAGAATCTCTCAAATGTGTTAATTGCCAATGGATACCAGCAAAACAGGATTACGAAGCTAATCCAAAAGGAAACACCCCCCAAAAACCAAGACACAGAAGAAAACAATGGCATGGCCCTCCTTCCTTATATCAAGGGCACTACAGATAAAATTAGCAAAATCCTCCATAAACACAATATCAAAACAGCCTTTTGCACCAACCAAAAAATAGCCAATATCCTCAGAAACCCCAAGGATAAAATCCAGTTGGAAAACCAAGGGATCTATGAAATACCCTGCAAAGTCTGCCCAGCCACGTACATTGGACAAACAAACAGACGAATAAATGCACGTATCGCAGAACACAAGAATGCCGTCAAAAAAGAAGAAAAAACTTCCTCTCTTTTCCAACACATGAAAGAAACAGGACACGAAATTAATTTTGCAGATTCCAAATTGCTCTTTAACACGGAACATCACCACAAGAGAATAATCATGGAAGCCATCGAGATAGAGAAACACCCTCACAACATGAACAAGCGTGACGACACATCCCGCTTGCCAGACATCTGGAAATTAGCCCTCCCCACAAAAACTGACACCAGATCCAGAGGCACACAGAACGCCAACACCAATCAACCACACCAGACCCAAACCCAGACCCTCTCCACAGATGAATTACTGACACCATCCAGTAGCCAATCCATGGTGGCACCTCCGGATGCTGCACCCCCCTGCAATCCCTACACAGATCTGGCTGACACAAGCCACAAAACCACAGCTCGCCCCTATACACGAAGCCAAGCCAAAACACAACTAAGTGCAATACAGCCATCTTCTCAGGAAAACTCTTCACAAAGTTCAAGAGGTCAAGACACAAAGACTTTAGCAACTAATCCACACCTAATGACCCACCTAAGTGGTACTCAGGATATCACTCAAGAAATCACTCAAGGTATCTCTCAAGTAATTAAGGAACAAAAGAAGAAAAGGCACACTAGCCTGGGAACTTCCTCTCTGCCCAGAACATTGGAGGCTAGACACCACACCCCCTCTACAGTATTTATAGGAACTCAAACATTGAGATCCCGCTCTGTTCCAGTAACAAGAAGCCGAAAGCACCAGCCTGAAGATGACGAGTGAGACCTCGTCGAAACGTCGCCTAGACACCCCAACTTTTACACGGGAAGACACCCGAGGACACCAAAACCTGCATTCCTGTACCCGTGAAAATCTACGAAAGCATATATATATATATATATATATATGAAATAGAGCTAGAATAAGACTTCCGGGTTTAGCGCCATCGGTAATGGCGGAATCCTTCTGACTAGGAGGGATTTGCCTCGGGGGAATCGGGTCTTGCAGCTACGGCGAAAGCGGAGACCCTTCCAAAACCACAGGCAGGCGAAGCCTGTGAGCGTGGGATTCAGCGGGCACCCTTTGCGCCCCCCAAATTCGTGGGGAACCTCGACTACGGGTTCCGGAGCGAAGCGGGTGAGCGGCGCGGTGCTGTGAATTGATTGCTTCTTCCCCGGAGTGAAGCCGCACAGCCGTTACCGGAGAGCGCTGACTTCTTCTTGTGAAAATTATAAAAGCAACTACCTGTGAGTAGGGGAAATTTGGAAGTATAAGAGAGACTTAATTTGACACCAAAGCGGGGAAGGTTTAAGCAGGAAGTCCGCCTTCCTCTTTTGTAAATAGATCAAAGCAAAGAGAAAACAAGCTAAAGCCTGGGAAAACTGACTGGAAAGGACTAAATTTCTAACACTAAAATATCGTAACACCCCCCCCCCCCAAGGAAGCAGGGGCAGGAGGGGGGAAGTTTTGGACCGTATATACCTGCAAGAGAGAGGGAAAAATCCTAAAATTCACCGCTCTAAACTTGGGAACGGCTGCCAATAGACAAAGACTGCCGTGCTTTGAACTGAGCTTTGACTGTGAACAGGGGACTTGCTGACAGTTAGTTCAGCAAGAGAGATACATTATGGCCAGTTTCCTCTGCTGCTGCTAAGAAAGAGGGAAAGTAACTGAAAAGTAACAAAAATTTGAACTGTTTATTTCTTTTCTTGCTTGAGTTTAAAAAGAGTTTTTCCTGGACTATTGCAACTTTTTCCCCCTAGAGGAAGATTCTGAAACTGTTAAACTGTTACCAGGGGAATTTTCCACTTGTAAAGACAAACTGCGTAGCTGGGATTGACCTTGGCCTCTCTATTGTTTAAGTGTTATGGCAGATGGGAGAGAAAAAGTAGATTCACAATTCCCAGACAAAACAACAAGGTCTGGGAAGAATTGGGCGCGAAGACAATCAGTTGCTGGCCTTCCCACTTCATCAGTGACTGTACCATCACAACCTAAACCTAGTGGAATGTCATCAGAAGATACTCTGGCGGCTGCATTGGCTAAGATTAATGAATCTTTGGAGAGACTTAATAAAAGGGCTGAAGAGACAAATAAGAGGGTCGAAGAGACAAAGGTGATAGTGGATGAGACAAAATCGAAGGTAGATGCAGCAACTACTAAAATTGATTTAAATACAGAAAGCTTAAATAGTTTGGGACAAAAGGTGAACACCAACACATAATCTATTCAGAAATTGCTGCAGGAATCAACTCTGACCCGACAGACCGCAGAGGAAGCCAAGAAGAAAGCTGATGCCGTGGAATTCAAGACAACTAGTTCAATTGGAAACAGAGAAAGTCCCAGATTTGGAGAGGCAAATTAAGGATCAGAAATTGACGCTTTCTATGATTGAACTCAAGGAAAAACAGACGAACTTAAGGATTAGAGCAGTACCTGAATTGGAGAAGGGCAGTTTGATAGACTTTTTGACACAGGAATTTGCAGAGTTTTGGAAGTCGGATTTGAAACAAGAAGACTTTAAAATCGTGAGGGCCTTCAGACTGGGAAGAGGAGGAAAGAAGATTAAAATAAGAGATTGTCTGATTACTCTCCGATCTAAGGAAGAGAGAGATAAAATCTTGGGTCTGCACTTTCAGACTCCTTTGACAATTCTGCAGTAAAGAGTGGAAATCTTTAAAGATATACCGAAACATCTTTTGGATCTTAGGTCCAACTTTGGAGATTTGGTTGCCCTTCTGAGAAGGAACAAAATTATCTTCAGGTGGGAATTCCCCCAAGGCCTATTCTTTAGCTTTAAAGGAAGGAAGATAAAAATAAGATCAGTTGAGGAAAAAGACAAGTTTTTGAGAGACCACGGAGAAGATCTGCAGAAAGAATTTGGAAAAGAGCCAGGAGTTTTGGACAGAAGCCCACCAAAAGGAGGGAAACCAACATCATTGTTAGAACTAAAACAACTACTAGGTGCTGAAGGAGGAGAAGCAAAGTAACTACATCATGGCACTGCAAGTATTAAGCTGGCATGTGAATGGACTTAACTCCCCGGAAAAGAGACGGAGAGTCTTTCATTTTTAAAAAAATGAACAATTGGACCTGATTTGTTTACAAGAAACACATGTGATAAGGCTACACAGGAAGATTCTAAGTAATAAAAGATTAGGACAAGAATTTATTTCATCATATAAAGTAAAGAAAAGAGGAGTAGTACTTTATGCAAAGGAGAGCCTATTACGGAAATTTTTATTTAAAGATGATCAAGGAAGATTTGTTGCAATTGAAATTCAATCACAGGGAGAGAAATTTTTGATATTAGGTATTTGTCAGGGGTTCAGGAGCAGAGACACAGGAGGGGGAGCAAATGGAGAGCGAGGAGGAGGAATCCGAGTGGGGTGGAGGCAGTGACAGTGGCCAGAGTCATTCCACGAGCCTCTCCAGCGAATCGGAAGATTCACAGAAGGGAGCGCCGATGGCCAGGGCAAGGGGGGCTCCAGGGGGCAAACCCCAGGAGGAAGGGGCCAGCGGGGACTCCCTGAGCAGCAGTTGGAAATCAGGACCAGCTTCCCCACCAGAGCGCAGTAGGGAGGGGAGGTCCCAGGAATCGGGACCAGTGTTCTCACCACCAGCGAGAGGAGATGAGTCAGGTTTTACCACGCCCACATCGGAGAGCGGGGAAACGGTCAGGAGGAAGGTTACCGGCTGGGCGCGCGCGCCAAGTTCAAATGTACAGGCGAGCGGCACAGCAGGGAGCCCGGATAGGGAGCCAGGTCCTAAAGCCCGGCGGAAGGAAGGGCAAGACTCAGGGGGGTCAGCATCAGAAGAGTCCAGGAAGGGGGAAACCCCAGGGGGCAGAAGGACCCAGAGGAGGAAGTAACAGCGCAGGAGGTGGAGCCGGGCTAGGATCTTGAACTGGTGCGGAAGGGATAGTGACTCAGAGGGGACTTCGCCGATCTAGAGTCAAGACGTAGGGCTGCGCGCTCTGGGGTTTGAAATGGAAACTAAACTTCAATAAAGACTTTTGTACATTACATCGACCGTGCGTTGGTCCTCTGTGAGCTGGGACCTAGAGGCAGTCCTGACAGTATTTATGCACCAAATGAGGGGAAATCGGAGTTTTTCAAGAAGCTACACGAGATTCTGATGGACTATTTGGACTATAATATGATTTTGATGGGAGATATGAATGGAGTAGTGTCCACTAATATGGATAAGGCACAGAGACAGGTAGTAACAAAAGATGGTAGACTACCAAAGATGTTTTTTGATATGACTGACAATATGGACATAGTTGACATTTGGAGAACTAAGAACCCCATGGGAATAGAAGGAACTTTCTATTCTGAGGCCAAAATGACATGGACAAGAATCGACCAAATTTGGCTAACTAGGGGGCTGGCCCCGAAGATTAGAAAAGTGGAAATTTGCCCTAAAACTTGCTCCGACCACGATGCGGTGAAGATGGAAATGAAACTAACACCAATTGGTTCCTTTAGATGGAGGATGAATGACACTTTGTTTAGGAATGAAGAAGTGACTAAAAAGGCTCAAAAGAACTTGAGAGACTATTTTGAGATAAATTTGAACACCACAGTTGAAAAAAGAGTAATCTGGGACGCAAGTAAAGCAGTCATGAGAGGGTTTTTGATACAGCAGAACGCAATTAAGAAGAAAACCCAAAATGAAAAAAAGGATAAAATTCTGGATAAAATAAAGGAAGGGGAAAAGAGACTGAGAGCAAAACCAAAATCACAGGAAATCCTGAAAGAGATAAAGTTATATCAAGTACAATACACGAAACTGATCAATCAGGAAATCAAATGGAAGATCAAACAGATGAGACAAAAGACATTTGAATCGGCAAATAAATGTGGGAAATTGTTGGCCTGGCAAATGAAAAAAAGACAAAAGCTTAATACTATTACCAATTTGGAAGTGGAGGGAAAGAATATACAGAATCCAGTGGAGATTCGGAAGTGCTTTCAGAAGTATTTTAAACATTTATATACACAAGAGACTCAGAAAGAAATTGACATTGACCGATTTTTGAAAACAAATGGATTACAAAAAATCTCTCAAGAAAATAAGCTAATGCTGAACTATAAAATAACAGACCAGGAGGTTGAAGGAGCCATTCAGAACATGCAATTGGGCAAATCCCCAGGGCCGGACGGCTTGACCTCAAGATATTACAGATCCTTGAAAGAATGGTTAGTACGGCCTTTAAATGATGTGTGCAATGAAATACTGGAAGGGAAAAAGGCACCAGAGTCGTGGAAGGAAGCATATATTACACTTATACCGAAAACGGAGTCTGAGAAGACACAGCTTAAGAACTACCGCCCTATATCATAGCTCAATGTGGATTACAAAACTTTCGCTGATATCATGGCTAAAAGGTTAAGAAAGATATTGGTAGAAGAAATCCATAAAGACCAAGCGGGCTTTCTCCCGGGGAGACACTTGTCTGACAATACGAGGAATATAATTAACATCTTAGAAAAATTACAAGTGAATATCAATACAAAAGCAGTTTTGATATTTGTGGACGCGGAGAAAGCCTTCGGCAATATTTCTTGGAGTTTTATGAAGAAAAATTTACAGGGAATGGGGGTAGGCCAAGGTTTTGAAAACGGTATAGGTGCAATTTATTCAGAACAAAAAGCTAAATTGATTGTGAATAACGTAGTTACAGAAGAGTTTAAGATTGAGAAAGGAACACGACAGGGGTGCCCAATCTCTCCATTGCTTTTTATATCGGTCCTGGAGGTTTTGCTAAATATGATTAGAAAGGACCAATTGGTTAAAGGTATACAAGTCGGAGCTAAACAGTACAAATTGAAAGCATTTGCGGATGATTTGGTATTGACATTACAGGAGCCAGAATCTAGTACTAAAAGAGTATTGGAATTGATTGAAGAATTTGGTCAGGTAGCAGGTTTTAAGTTGAATAACTTGAAAACTAAGGTCTTAGAGAAAAATCTAACACCGGTTGAGAGAGAGAGGTTTCAGAAAGAGACAGGATTAACATTGGTTAAGAAAGTGAAATACCTTGGGGTTAACATGACTGCTAAGAATGTGAACCTATTTAAAGATAATTATGAAAAATGTTGGACGGAAGTGAAAAAGGACTTAGAAATATGGTCAAATTTGAAGCTTTTATTGCTAGGCCGAATTGCAGCGATAAAAATGAATGTATTGCCAAGGATGTTGTTTCTGTTTCAAACATTGCAAATTTTGGACAAAATGGAATGTTTCAAGAAGTGGCAGAAAGATATTTCTAGATTTGTCTGGCAGGGCAAGAAGCCCCGAATAAAATTTAAAATACTAACTGATGCTGAAGAAAGGGGTGGTTTTGCCCTGCCAGACCTTAAACTATATTATGAGTCAGCCGCATTTTGTTGGCTGAAGGAATGGCTATTTCTTGAAAACACTGATGTATTGGATTTGGAAGGGTTTAATAATGTATTTGGTTGGCATGCATACTTGTGGTATGATAAAGTCAAAGCACATAAAGCGTTTAAAAACCATATTGTCAGGAAAGCTTTGTTTATTGTTTGGATAAGATACAAGGATCTGCTTGAAAACAAAACTCCAAGGTGGTTGTCACCAATGGAAGCAAAGGCTCTGAAAAAGCTCAATATGGAGGCCAATTGGCCGAAATATTGGGAGATATTGGAACAAGAAGGAGACAGGTTAAAGCTGCAGAGTTTTGAAAAATTAAAAAACAAAGTATGGGATTGGCTTCATTATTATCAAATAACGGAGGTTTATAATTTGGATAAGAAAATTGGGTTTCAGGTGGAGAAATCAAAATTGGAAACAGAATTGTTAGATCCTAAAACTAAGAATTTGTCAAGAATGTATAACTTGCTGTTGAAATGGAATACTCAGGATGAAACGGTGAAATCAGCTATGATTAAATGGGCTCAAGATGTTGGACATAACATTATGATGGCTGACTGGGAACAGTTATGGACCACAGGTATTAAGTTTACGGCATGTATTGCCTTAAGAGAGAATATAATGAAAATGGTGCCAAAGAAGGATAGAACCTTTTTTATGTATGCAACAACAGCAGCAAGAATACTCATCGCAAAGTATTGGAAGACACAAGATTTACCCAACCGGGAAGAATGGCAGATGAAAGTGATGGACTATAGGGAACTGGCGGAGATGACTGGCAGAATCCGAGACCAAGGTGAAGAGTTGGTGGAAGAAGATTGGAAAAAAATTAAAGTTTATCTACAGAAACATTGTAAAATTCAGGAATGTTAGAAGGATGTTGGAATGAAGTAATGTGGTATTAGCAGAAATGATACAAAAGATTAGGTAAAAATTGATTTTTTAACTGTTGAAAGATCAGAATGTAATATTATACTACATTAGGATAAACTATTAGGATAAAAACCAAGTTGGAAAGGATTTGCTGGAATACTTAAGTGAACTAGAGTACAAAAAAGGGAGGTGTGAGAAGGTCAGGGAAATAAGTTAATGAAAGACAAGACATGGAAATGTTTTTAACTGCTTTTATTTTTCTGTATTTTGTATCTTTTTTTCTTTTTTTCTTTTTTTCTTTCTCATTTTTGTAACTTTTTTGAAACTTTAATAAATATTTTTTAAAAAAATGAAATAGAGCTAGAATAAGTGCTAGAGCCAAAGACTGAGACAAAGCCTAATAAAGAGCAGAAGCCTGAGCCTGAGTGCCTGAAACAGTGCTTGATACAGTGCCAGAGCCTGAAACAGAACCAGAGCCACAGCTACAGCCATAGCGCCACAGCCTGAGTCTGCAACAGTGGTTGATACAGCGCCGGAGCCTGAAACAGAGACACAGCCTGAAACAGAACCTGAGCCTGGTTATTAGCATGGCAATTAAAGAAGAGAGAGGCAGAAAGGCTTATAAATAGAGTTAAGTGCGAAGGCAAAATAATAAACAACCCTAAAGAAAGAGAGAAACGATAAGGATAAATCTATAAGGAAGGAAATGAAACAAGAAGAAGTTAAAGAACATTTAGAACACAACTGTCTTCCGAAACTTACTAAAGAACAAAAAGAACTGTTGAATGCCCATATTACATCGTACGAAATTCAAAGAGCAATTAAGGAAGCAAAGATAGGAAAGCCACCAGGGCCAGACGGCCTACCGGCAATATATTATAAAAAAATTGAGGACTTACTGTCTGACCCATTAAGAAGTATCTTAAAAGACGGAACCATGCCGGATTCTTGGAAAGACAGCCTTATTGCATTAATTCCAAAACAGGGAATGGACAATCTTATTAACAACTATAGGCCTATCGCACTTCTAAATAACGATTATAAATTATATGCAAATATTTTAGCCGAAAGATCAAAAAAAGTCTTCCAGATGATGATACACAATGACCAAGCTGGCTTTTTGCCCGGGAGGCACATTTATAGCAACACTAGAAACATTATACACTTATTAGCGTATTTAGACTTAAGAATAGAAAAGAAGGCAGTCTTAATGGCTATAGATGCAGAAAAGGCTTTCGACAGGGTATTCTGGAAATTTCTGAAAGGTCTATTACACCATATGGATTTTGGTATACAGTACAGTATATAAAAGGGATTGAAGCAATAAAATCAAAACAAAAAGCTAAAATCATAATCAATGGAAATTTATCACAGGAGTGTGAAATCAGTAAAGGGGTCAGACAAGGTTGCCCACTATCCCCCTTAATTTTCATATTAACATTGGAAGTTTTATGTAAACAAATTGGGGAAGAAAAAGAAATAAAAGGGATTATGCTAGGAAATAGAAGTTACAAAATGAGGGCATTTGCTGATGATTTAATTATAACTACGCAGCAACCAAAACAGAGTTTAAGAAAGGCGTTGGAAATAATATATGGCTACGGTAAAGTTGCGGGGTTCAAAATGAATTTAAACAAGACAAAGCTATTAGTTAAAAATATGTCGCCAGATGAAAAAGCAGAATTAGAACAAATAATACGCATTAAAATCTACCCCCAAATCAAGTATTTAGGATTATGGATAACACCAAAGAATATTAACTTATATGAAGATAATTATACCAATTGTTGGAAAGATATCAAAAGACAGTTGGAGACATGGACAAGGTTAAATTTATCATTCCTGGGCCGTATTTCGGTAATTAAAATGATAGTTTTACCGAAGCTACTCTTTCTATTCCAAACGATTCCAATTACAGGAAAGACCAGCAGTATCAACAAGTGGCAAAAAGAAATTTCTAAATTTTTGTGGAAGGGTAAAAGACCAAGAGTAAAGCATAAGATATTAATAGATACTGTAGAAAGAGGTGGCTACGGGTTACCGGATTTGAAGCTATATTGCGAAGCCTCATGTCTTCTCCGGTTGAAAGATTGGTATTTATTTAAAAATTGGAATATTTTAGATCTAGAAGGTCATGACACCCGTTTTGGGTGGCATGGCTATCTTAATTATGGGAAAATAAAGACGCATAGGAGTTTTTCAAATCATATAA
This sequence comes from Podarcis gaigeae, assembly GCF_964106915.1. Classification (NCBI taxonomy): domain Eukaryota; kingdom Metazoa; phylum Chordata; class Lepidosauria; order Squamata; family Lacertidae; genus Podarcis; species Podarcis gaigeae. The sequence goes on from NC_139695.1 coordinate 26,826,038, forward strand.
TAAGAAATGCTATATATAAGGTATGGGGAAAATACAAAAGATATTTGGAACAGAAAACCCCAAGATGGAACTCTCCACTAGAAGCAATCGCTGTTAAAAAAAGGAACAACATCAAAGAGAACTGGATAACGTATAACACAATATTAAGGGGGGGGGAGGAGGGTCAACTAATATTGATAAGTTATGAGAAAATAAAAGATCACTTTTCTAGTTGGCTAGATTACTTCCAGGTGAATGAAGTGTTCAGACAGGATAAGCAGATAGGTTTTGAAAAGGAGCCTTCAAGATTTGAAAGAGAACTACTGAATTGTAAAACCAAATTAATTGCAAAAATCTATAGACTTCTTTTAGACTACGAAGTAATGGATGAGGAGGTTAAGGCTTCAATGATAAAGTGGGCCCAAGATGTGGGCCGTCCAATTATGCTAAAAGATGGGGAAAACTGATGGAATGGAAATTTGAAATTTACAGCCAGCTATAATATAAGAGAGAACATGATGAAAATGGCTCGTAGGTGGTACCTCACTCCTTCCAGATGATCAAGAATGTATAAAAATTTGGCGAATGCTTGTTGGAGATGTGGAGGAAGTAACGGTGACATGAGTATTTTAGATAAAGAGATCCCAAAAAATCTAAGAGAGGATTATTGTTTTGTGTACATTCCATTGTAAGAATGGAAACAGAGCCAGAGCCAGAGCCACAGCCTAAGTCTGAAACAGTCCTTGATAGAGTGCCAGAGCCAGAGCCAGAGCGAGACCCTGAATCAGGCCCAGAACCAAGCCCTCATTCAGAACCAGAGCCTGAGAAAGAGCCAGAGCCAGAACCAGAGCAACAGCCACAGCCTGAGTCTGAAACAGCCCTTGATAGAGAGCCAGAATCAGATAATCAGAATCAGCGTCAGAACCAGATCTTCGGTAAAGACGTGGTCTGGTCTTAGCGCAACTGCTCCTCCCACCAGCGATAACAGAGATTGGGTAGGGAACCTGCCCCAGCCATTCTGTTGGCTGAGGCCCCCTCCCAGGCAGCCCTGACCCTTTCCCCTTGAAAAGCAAAATACAAACTATACAATAACCAAAAAAAATAGTAAAAGAAAAACAAAGCAAGAAACAATTATGCTAAACCGCCCCAACTAAACATTTGTCCCACCCAAGAAAGAAACTAACAACAACAAACCACCGTTTTTGGTGCAACAGAGACACAGCCAGAGACAGAGCGAGACCCTGAATCAGTGCCATAACCAAGCCCTCATTCAGAACCAGAGCCTGAAAAAGAGCCACAGCCCGAACCAGAGCAACAGCCACAGCCTAGAGCCACAGCCTGAGTCTGCAACAGTACTTGATACAGTGCCGGAGCCTGAAACAGAGACACAGCCTCAAACAGAGCCTGAGCCTGAAACAGAGGCAAAGCCACAGCCACAGCCTGAGTCTGAAACAGTCCTTGATAGAGTGCCAGAGCCAGAGCCAGAGCCAGAGCGAGACCCTGAATCAGAGCGAGACCCTGAATCAGAGCGAGACCCTGAATCAGAGTCAGGAGTCAGGAGTCAGAGCCAGGAGCCAGAGCCAGGAGCCAGAGCCAGAGCCAGGTCAACCTTGTGTCGGAACCAGTGACCTTCCCAATGCCCAGAATTGATGACATTTTGACCAGGGTAAGGAAGGGGAAGGTTTTTACCAAGCTGGACCTTCGGGGGGAGTACAATTTGATAAGGATGAGGGAGGGGAATGAATGGAAAACCACCATGTTCACCCCTCTGGGGGCCTTTGAGTACTTAGTTATGCCCTTCGGATTACAATCAGGCTCGGCCTGCTTTCAAGCTTTCATGCACCACGTGTTGGGGTCCCTGCTGTACAAGAATTGCGTGGCTTTCCTAGATGACGTGTTAATCTACTCGGAGAACGAGGAGCAGCATGTTAAGGACGTCAGGGAAGTGCTGAAAAGGCTGCAGGAGCACCAGCTGTGGGTCAAACTGGAGAAATGCCAATTCCACGCCCGAGAGGTGGAGTTCCTGGGATACAGGTTGTCGGACAAAGGCTTAGCCATGGACCCAGGCAAGGTGCAGGCGGTGCTAGAATGGAAGACTCCCAAGAACCGGAAGGACGTGCAGAGGTTCCTGGGGTTTGGGAACTTCTATAGGAAGTTTATCAAGAACTTCGCCCACTTAACTGCACCCATCACCGATTGTCTCAGCAGCAAAAAGAAGTTTGAATGGACAGAAGAGGCACAGCAGTCCTTTGAAAGGCTAAAGAGGGCGTTCGCTTCGGAAGAGCAGCTCTTACACGTGGATCTGCAGAAGCCTATGAGGCTGGAGACCGACGCGTCAGACAGAGCGGTGGGGGCCGTACTGCTCCAGACGGGAAATCAGTCCGAGTGGAGGCCGTGCGCTTTTTTTTCAAGGAAGCTGAACAAGTCAGAACAGAACTACACGGTGTATGACCGGGAAGTGCTTGCAATTCATGAAGCTTTTCGACGCTGGATACATTTTCTAATAGGCGCGCAACACAAGATCCAGGTGTGCACGGACCATAAGAACCTGGAATATTGGAGGACTGCACGAGTCCTCAACCAAAGACAGGTGCGATGGGCACAGGAGTTTTCCAAGTTCTTTTTTGAAATTCGCTACGTGCCGGGGAAGGAAAACGTCAGAGCAGACGCCCTCTCCCGGAAACCGGAGTACTTGGAAGGAGAGGGAGCGCCGGAACTACCACATGTGATACCGGAGGACCGATGGGTGTGTGGGGGAGTAGTGGTAGAGTGACGAGAACTAGCCGGGTTGACAAGGAATGACGAGTACGCCCAAACAAAAATCAGGGAGATCAGAGACGCAGAAGAAAATCAGGAGGGTTTTGAGGAAAAGGAAGGGGCACTGTACTATAGGGGAGCATTGTACATACCAGAAGGGGACTTGAGGAGAAGAGTACTCAAACAAATACATGACAACCCCACGGCGGGGCATTTTGGTCAACACAAAACCATGTTGCTTGTCACCAGGCAGTTCTGGTGTCCAAGGGTGAGGGAAGATGTGCGGGAATACGTACGGGGGTGCGAACGCTGCCAGCGGGCTAAAGGGGAGAAGGCAGCACCCGCAGGGTTACTGGAACCCTTACCCACCCCGGAAAGACCATGGGAGGTGGTATCCATAGATTTTATGACCGATTTACCCAAGTCCAGGGGGAAAACAGCAGTCATGGTGGTAGTTGACTTGTTGACCAAAATGTGCCATTTCATTGCTTGCTCGCATGCAGTGACGGCAGAGGAAACAGCTAGGCTGTTTGTAGATCACGTCTTCAGGTTGCATGGCACCCCCTTGAGGGTTTTGTCCGACAAAGGAAGGCAATTTACTTCCAGATTCTGGAGGAAGCTCGTGAGCCTGCTGGACGTCGAGGTGAGCTGCTCGACGGCCAGACACCCGGAGACCAACGGACAAGCAGAAAGAGCTAATAGCATACACTCCAACAGTACCTACGCTGCTACGTCAACGAAAGGGAGAACGATTGGGTGGAAAAACTAGCGCTGGCCGAATTTGCATACAATAACACTGAACATGAGTCCACGGGGATGAGTCCGTTCATGGCCAATTACGCGTGTCACCCCAGGGCCTTCCCAGGGGAGGGGGAGGGGAGGTGGAGTGTGCCGGCGGCCGAGCGGTTTGTGGAAGAAATGGAGGCTTTACACCAACAACTTAAGGTTAACCTGGAGAGGGCGAAGGAAGCATACAAGAGGCAGGCAGACAAGCACCACAGAGAAGGGGAGAGAATAAGGGTTGGGGACCGGGTGTGGTTGTCAACCCAAGGGCTACCATTCAAAGGGGGTTGTAAGAAATTACGGCCAAGGCGACTGGAACCTTTCGAGGTAACACAACAGGTGAATCCTGTGGCCTTTAGACTCAACTTGCCCACCAACATGAAACTGCACCCGGTGTTCCACAGGTCATTACTCTCACTGTACCGGGAAGGGAGGGAATTTCTGGGGCAAGAAAGAGAAATCCCCATGCACCCACAGGTGGAGGAAAGGGAACTCAGTGGTCAAGCCGCGGAAATTCTCGATTCAAGGTGGAGAGGTGAAGGAATTGGGTTTCCAAAACCCAAAAACTGACTGTGCAGGCAGTTTTTAAACTGCACCAAAATCCCCATTTCTCCTTAGCTAAAATGCATAAACTTCAGCCGTTGAGCAAATGCAAAACAAGAACACAGCTATCTCCCTTATCAGTTTGACGGCAAGACTGGCCTTGACTCTACCAGTAGAACAGACACAGACATATCTTATGTTCTGAACACAAATGATGCAGAGACCCAAGTCTGGGACTAACGCCAGAGCATGTTCTCGGAAGTAGTGACCTCTTGCTCCAAGATAGGAGTAGGAACAGGAATATCCTTTTATGGTCAGGAGTGCAGGAAGGAAGATCCCTTTATGGTTGAGAGTACCAGAGCAGGAACATATGTGATGTCAACCTGTGTACGTACGCCGACGTGGTTGGGCTCCTAGGGGAGGAGTGAGAGGGTGCCTGGAGGATATATAAACTGCATGAAACCTGTCATTTCTTTGTACTTGCTGTGGACTCACCACGCAGGTTCCTTCTGCTATCCGGAGAGCAGAATAAACTCTTTCTTTGAAACAACCTCGGTGTCATTTTGACTTCCTTCCTCCTGTCCCGGAGCAACGCAGACCCAATCGGTGAACTCCAATAAGGCTACATTTCTTGGTGCATTGGCCGGGAATCCGCCTTCTCTGAGGACAAGGACGAAGGACCGGGGCGTCACTGCTCAGCGAACAGCTCGGTCGGCGTTGGTGGCTCCAAGCGCGCACCCTACATTTTCTAGGGGGAGCCCCCCACCCCGTACCTGAGTGGAGACGCAGCAGAGACGGAAGAAAGACAGCAGCTGCACGGGAGAAGGGTACCCAGGGGAAAGGTAGGCTCCACAGCTTGTTTTGTGGGAGTCAGGGGTTTGATCAGCCCCGCCCAGTAGGAGCAGTAAAGTGCCGCTGGGTTTAGCCAGTAGAGAGCAGTAGTGTGCCGCTGGTTTGCCGGTAGAAGAGCAGTAAAGTGCCACCGGTCTTGGGAAGTTTGTGGGTAAAGGGGATTGGGGAGGTGCATGGGGTTTGTATGTGTATGGGGGTTTGTATGTATGTGTATTTATTTTTGTATGGGGACACTCCAGTGAATGTTTTGAGTGGATGAGACATTGAGGCTCAGAGCCGCTGACGAAGCGAAGTGTGGTCCTTGTAAGGTGCGGTTCCTAGTGACGCGAGTCCGTCTAGGCCACTAACAGGACGCGGAGAAAGGTGACTGAGTGAGAAACAACGTTAGGTGGACGGAGTGTCCCAGAGGTTAAGGGAAAGAAAAAGAAAAAAAAGAAAAGAAAAGAAAAAGTAAACCGACCCCCTTGCAGTGTTTGTTCTTTTTGGACAATTGGAAATCTCAAGCTACAGTTGAAAAAAACCCTTTAAGCTCCTTTCTGTATTCTGGCAGTAACCAGCATAGGTGCGTCCAGTTGGCTTGTATTGTATTGCCAACACGTGGGGTCGGGGGGAAAAAAGAAAAAAAAAGATATGTGCTCTGCAGAGGCACCAGGAATAGAACCCTGCACGAAGGGGTTCTCAATTCTGCCACATTCACTGCGCTGCATGTTAGGGGATTGGGAAACAGACCTTAAAACACATAGAATCTTGCAGAGTACAAGTATAAAAAAGGATTATTTGGTCTTTAACTTTAAAAGTGACATGAGTTGCTCATGAGGTCAAATTTTGTGTTTTCATGTTGAAGGTGGGAAGGTTTCAATTACTAATACAATCATGTAATCATGTACTGGTTTCAGAATTTGAATGTCATCAATTCACTGTGCTTTGAGCTACCTGGTATCTTAATGTTTTTGTTAATAGGTTTGTTTCTTATTGACTCTGTTGCATAAGGTACCCTGGGTGATTTAGAAACCACTTGTTAAATGTTGATCAAAAGTAAAAATGTACAAATGTATGGGAAAAGGTAGTGTTGTCAAAAGGGATGGGGTTTTAACCCCCCCCCCCATCCCATGTTCAGACAGATGAGAAGAGAAGTAAGAGGGTTACGGGGACAAAGCAGTAAATCATCCCCTTCAGTGTCTGTGTTTAACACAGAAACAAAGACGCTATGCAGCCCTTGGTGGAGTCTGGAAACCAGGTTAAAATGGGGCCAGAGAACACTAAGGAAAATTACAAATTACCAAATATTGCATAGCAATATTTAAAATCAACCAAAATTGATTTTTGCACTACCTTTATATTTTTGAAATGCGTATAATATTTTTATTTGTAAAAGGGATGAACAATTGTATGCAGAAGGTGAAGTAGTGGTCTGTCGGAGAAGGCTCTTCTTTTGAAGAGAGGTGTATGCAGAAGGTGAAGTAGTGGTCTGGGCTGGAGAAGGTAGAGGGAAGTAGAAAAGGTGAGAGGTAGAGGGTAGAGAAGTGAGAATGTTGGAACAGGAGGAAAGTTGGGCAATGGGCTGTAAAGATGGTTGAGTGTTTATGCTGATGAGTATTAATGAAAGCAATATATTAAGATGCTATTATTGAGAGTTTACTAAATATAGTAAAAGCTGAATTGCATAAAGGTGGTGTGTGACCAGCGACACACTTAGTCAAAGTCTTGCATGTGCTGTTAAACAGCACTCAGATTATTGGTTGAGGTTTTCATGAGTAAAAACCAACTTTTAAAGAATTCTGAATTAAGAACTAAGAATATAATATATTATGGAACAGCCCTCTTTTTGGCTGGCTGGACAGCTAACCATCCATAAACTAACAGCAAGAGTAGGGACCTGGAATATTGTTTGTGCTCTTTTTAGTATGTCCCTCCCATGAAAGATACTCCTTGGATATCTATTAATTGAAAATTGAGATGGGCCTTTTTGATTTCTAAGTGTACATGCCAGAAGAGGTCTTAGGCAAAATAACTTTTATTTCCCTGTTCACATTTGACTGTGGAAAGTGTTCCAAAACAAACATCTTATATGAGAAAAGGAGATACTGAAGCTCTTCGTGTTGATTGAACCTCCAAAGTTTTCAAATGCATTAGTGACAGCAGACTTAAGATGTTGATAGACAAATACCTCGATGCTTATTGATACAGTTACCCAGTAGGTGATTCCTCCTAGGTTTCCCTTGGGTGAAAGGCAATATTGAACAAAGTTACCTTATGTATGGTTCCTTTGAAGGAAAAGTGATTTTTAATGTTTGCATGCAAATTGATGTATTAAAGTAAATGGAGAAAGTATGTACAATGAACTAATCACTGGTATGCTACTGAACCATGGTAAATAATTGGATGGAGGAAGAATTTTGTGTTCTGATTGTAACTGCACTTTTCCAGAACCATTTCTATCTGAAGTATGTAAGGTGTAAATGAACTTTTATATGAATGTATCAAAAGACTTTCAAGTTTATATTTGCGACCACCCAGAGGAAAAAGATATGAATTATCTGGGCATTAATTTTGAAATTTCCGAGTAATATCTGCCAGTTTCTGACGCCTGGTGGGGATTATATGCAACTCCAAGACATATTTTCTCTTGGAAAATTGTGCCTTTTATTGTTTAATAATATACAATCTTGCAGCAAGTGCAGAGAAGGTGGAACTTGGGTTTTCAAACCAAAATGCTAAGTAAAACAGAATGTTGTGAACACTGGCCCAACTGAATGCATTATAATTTGTATGTCTGAATTACATAAATGTGCAGAATTTTATTATTTTATTATGTGCAGAATTTTATTATTACCAAACATGGTTACACTGACGCAAATTCAGGCACACTCCAGTTTAATATTCTTGTAACTACTTGATAAGAATTCTGTGTGTGTGAATCCATGTAGGAAGAGTGTTGGGGTGAATAGCAAGTGTGTGTATTGAGAAACTGGGACCTTAATTCATAAAGCAAATAACACCAAGCAAGAGGCCCCACTGCCTGTATTCGTTCATTTGTGGTTTGTGCCTTTCTTTGTGGTTTCAAATATGGAAGTTATCAGGCACTTCTTATCAGGGCTGCTTGTATGCTGTCATAGCCTTCTACGTGGTGTTCTCTAAAATGTTCCTAGTGCTCTAGGTCAGATATTTAGTTTCACATTATGAAAAGGAACAAGCAGGAACCTTTCCCCTAAACAGTGTCTTGGTACCTGCTCTCTCAACCCCCCCCCCCGACCCCCCATCTGATATGTATATAGGATTGAATTGAATAGAAATGAAGAAAAAAGTTGGTGTTAAAAGTTGAGTTGCACCCTGTCAAACTGTTATCAGATGCTTTTTATAAGAAAATTGAGCCATACAGCAGGTGGAACTTAACCTATTGCTGTACCCTAATTTAACTGAAGCACTGTCCCAAGTCAATTAAGTACATGAATATGGATATCAAGGATTAAATTATTTGCAGATAAATAATAGATAATAATACAGAAAACTGGGAAGGACTGTCCTACAGTTTATTCAAAAGTTCAATCGACTTTCAAATGCAGCCAACATAAACACCCTTTCGCAGTAAATATTCTGCAGAAAGAATTTAAAACAGAAGCATATCTTAAAAGGCAAAGGAAGGGTAATCACGGTAATATGCTACCCTCCAAGAGGATCTCATTCTTTTGTGATTTAATTTCTGCTTGCAATTTGTGTGTATATGCTACAATCACATTTAACCCTGGAGAAGAGAGCCAGCATCTGGTATGCTTTTTTGTGTTTTTAAGCTTTCTGTTTGTGTGAATGATTTCAGATGCCAGATCATCACCTGTGTTACCTTGTTAATGTACTTCATCTTTGTGTCAGTGTCACACACACAAACAAGAGAGAGAGAGAGAGAGAGAGAGAGAGAGAGGATGAGAAGGGAAAATAATAATAATGATGATGTTGGGATTGAATAATTTAGAAAGGACTTAAGAAAAGGAGGTGAAGTGGACAAAAGGACAGTACAAAAGGGAGCTTCAGGATATAAGATCATATAGCGATAAAGTGGGTGTAGCGCCTTTGGTCCTGAGGGCAGCAGAGTACAGGGATGGGAATTGGCTGAAGAAACAGAAGGCATTAATGGGGTAATGGGGCCCTTTGGAGGTCCAGCAGTCCTTTGTTGGGATCAAATTGTCGTTTTGTGTGTGTGTTGAATATATGCTATATGGTGATTTGTGGACCTAGTAGGTATCTAAAGCCATTTGCACATGGCAAAGTATGTTTTTATCAAGGTAATTTTATCAAGGTAATTGTTAGACCCTGTTGATGACCAACCCATAGCCTATTTGTCTGAAAAATTAACCACTACGGAACAAGGTTTGCCTCCCTGCATGTGAGCAGTAGTGGCGGCTGCCACTGACTAAAAGAGAACTGACAGGTTCACCTTTGGACAAGAAACTACGTGCGTCACTCCTCATGCTGTGCCAGCATTGGTGGACATGAAAGGAACTTATTTTTCTATCCCAAGCAGAGATGATGAAGCGCCTAGCAGCTGACTTATATTGCCCATGCACCCACGGTTGCAGCTGCAAATTACTGAGACTCTTAACCTGGTTACCTATGGGAGAGGATGGGCCTCCAACACCTGACTGCATATATTACAGCAGGCCTGATTTGAAGGATGAAGCAAACCCCAGGCAGTATGAGATTGGACTGCTACGATTGATCTACACCAACCCCTTCGACTCACCATCTCTCGGTGCCCTACAGACATCGCCTCATGCTTCTCCTCACCGCATCGGCTCAGCGCCCACCAAACGACCACCCTGCTGGTGCCACCCCGGGAAACTGGCATCTCTACGCACAGCAAGAGAAAATTCCAGTGTGGACTAAAAGAGGACATTTTCTTTTCTTTCCCCTTGAATGAATATGTAGCTTTGTATATTGCTTTGTGGGAGGTACCCCAGGTATTAGAAGAAGGAAGGTATTAGGAAATAGATATATATCCCTGTGCCCAAATGATGCAGGTAGGGCTGAGGGGGGACATGGTTTTGGCCGGGATGGTGATCTTCTTATTTCTAGCCATCACCGCGCCCACACCACTTAAGGTAACCCAGCGGCTAATGAGAGAATGGGGTGCCCGCAACACGCAGAAATGGAAGCCTATTCTGCAAAACCGAACCAATTGCACGGTCTGCACCTGGAACCTCTCGCACTCTGTGACCTACAGATGCTTTGGGAGGAGTACCCCTCCTCCCTGTGCCTTGGAATGAGTCCTCAGCTACGGCCCCGATTTTGGGTTCTGCCGGATTTTGGGCTGCGTTAAATTTGACAGGAGGAGCCTGTTGCTTTAACATCTCTGACCATGGTGTAGCTATTCGACACCTGGCAACAGAAAGAGAGAAAGTAGCCCATGTTCCTGTTCTTTGACTGAGTGGCTTCCAAACCTTGGGTGGCTTAGAGGACTTGTAATGATGTTAATAGACTAATCTTGCTTCTTTTCTGCTCCTGTATACCCTGCTCAACGCAATGCCTGCAAAATATGATGCATAAACGATGTTACGAATGATTCGGCCCCAGATTACAGCACTGACACGAGAATACCGGCCAGTACCTTGGGACGAGCCGAAAGGCTGTCCAAAAGAAGAGTAGGGAATGAAGGAATGGGTTTCCAAAACCCAAAAACTGACTGTGCAGGCAGTTTTTAAACTGCACCAAAATCCCCATTTCTCCTTAGCTAAAATGCATAAACTTCAGCCGTTGAGCAAATGCAAAACAAGAACACAGCTATCTCCCTTATCAGTTTGACGGCAAGACTGGCCTTGACTCTACAAGTAGAACAGACACAGACATATCTTATGTTCTGAACACAAATGATGCAGAGACCCAAGTCTGGGACTAACGCCAGAGCATGTTCTCGGAAGTAGTAACCTCTTGCTCCAAGATAGGAGTAGGAACAGGAATATCCTTTTATGGTCAGGAGTGCAGGAAGGAAGATCCCTTTATGGTTGAGAGTACCAGAGCAGGAACATATGTGATGTCAACCTGTGTACGTACGCCGACGTGGTTGGGCTCCTAGGGGAGGAGTGAGAGGGTGCCTGGAGGATATATAAACTGCATGAAACCTGTCATTTCTTTGTACTTGCTGTGGACTCACCACGCAGGTTCCTTCTGCTATCCGGAGAGCAGAATAAACTCTTTCTTTGAAACAACCTCGGTGTCATTTTGACTTCCTTCCTCCTGTCCCGGAGCAACGCAGACCCAATCGGTGAACTCCAATAAGGCTACAGAGGGAGACGGGTGGAATATTTGGTGTCTTGGGAGGGGGTAAGAGAGTCTGTGTACTGGTCCAGTAAACGCTTCCGCTGCGCAACCAGCAACAGTTCTCTTTGCAGAGCATTAATTAAGTCCAGTGCAGAGATTCTTGTTGCAGTACAAGCTTCAGAGTCTCAGTAGCAAAGAAATAACGACACAGGGAAGCCTGTCTTTCCAAAGACAGGTTTATTGCAGACAGATAACAGAAACACCTCCGGAGCTTTCAGACATTTTTGCTTCACGCCCCACAGGCAGGGAAAACAAACATTCTTTATATACTGAGCAACTTAACAACTTAACGAGCTTGACTACTTAAAGTCACATGACATTGCTAACTTGCCAGCGTCTTAGGTTTCACACCCTAACAGGGGGAGCCCGAGTCGGAAAACAGAAGAGATCAAGGATGAGTATCTGCAGGAGGAGTTTCATCGCAGGTTCCCAAGGAAGCCGAAACCACTAGGGAGGTTCTGGGAGGAGCAATTTGGCACCACGGATGATGAAGAAGATTTTATGGGATTTCCAGCCTCCGAAGAGGAGGAAGGGGGGGGGTATCCGAGGGAGAGGAATCCGACTGGGGAGATTGGGCAGCGGAAAGAGACAGCAGCAGGTGGAGAGCGGTGTTTGAATCATCTGAGGAAGGGGATAGTTCCTTCCAGGGATTCCCCGCATCACCGTCCAAGGAACGGACGGGGGGAGAGGAGGGCCCTGGGGGGGAGGTGGATGTCAGGGAACTGCCATTGGAGCCAAGAGGAGAGGTAAGGCTCCCCAATGATGCCGGAGAGGGAACTAGCAAGGAGAGAGGGAGAGCTTCCGCTGGGGAAGGAAATCAAGGTGACACCAGGAAGAAAGGGGAGGCTGAGAGTACTTCGGAGGGAAGGCTCCGAGACTCTTCCAGTGAGATCAGCGGGGAGAGCACAGGACCTCCGCTTGGCACGCCTACGCTGCACAGAAAGCTTCCGCGCAGAGACTAGGCGGACTTGGAGTCAAGGAATTTTTATGTTGGAAGAAATTCAGGAAACGCCCACTGACGGATTCTGCCAGTGACTGAGACAGCCGCGTTGTAAGGGCTGTCAAGCCAGGGAAAGGTTTAGCCATACAACCAGCTTGGAGCAGTATGTGGCTTACGCACAAGCAACCCCAATTCCCATTACAATAAGGTATGGGGAAAATACAAAAGATATTTGGAACAGAAAACCCCAAGATGGAACTCTCCACTAGAAGCAATCGCTGTTAAAAAAAGGAACAACATCAAAGAGAACTGGATAACGTATAACACAATATTAAGGGGGGAGGAGGAGGGTCAACTAATATTGATAAGTTATGAGAAAATAAAAGATCACTTTTCTAGTTGGCTAGATTACTTCCAGGTGAATGAAGTGTTCAGACAGGATAAGCAGATAGGTTTTGAAAAGGAGCTTTCAAGATTTGAAAGAGAACTACTGAATAGTAAAACCAAAATAATCGCAAAAATTTATAGACTTCTTTTAGACTACGAAGTAATGGATGAGGAAGTTAAGGCTTCAATGATAAAGTGGGCCCAAGATGTGGGCTGTCCAATTATGCTAAAAGATGGGGAAAACTGATGGAATGTAAATTTGAAATTTACAGCCAGCTATAATATAAGAGAGAACATGATGAAAATGGCTCCTTCCAGATAGAGAGCCAGAATCAGAGAATCAGAATCAGAGTCAGAACCAGATCATCGGTAAAGACGTGGTCTGGTCTTAGCGCAACTGCTCCTCCCACCCGCAATAACAGAGATTGGGTGTTCCAATACATCCCCCCGTAGGGAACCTGCCCCAGCCATTCTGTTGGCTGAGGCCCCCTCCCAGGCAGCCCTGACCCTTTCCCCTTAAAAAGCAAAATACAAACTATACAATAACCTAAAAAAATAGTAAAAGAAAAACAAAGCAAGAAACAATTATGCTAAACTTAAAATAATCCCCGCCCCAACTAAACATTTGTCCAGCCCCAGAAAGAAAATAGCAACAACAACAACAACAAACCACCGTTTGTGGTGCAACAGAGACACAGCCAGAGACAGAGCGAGACCCTGAATCAGTGCCATAACCAAGCCCTCATTCAGAACCAGAGCCTGAAAAAGAGCCAGCCTGAGTCTACAACAGTACTTGATACAGTGCCGGAGTCTGAAACAGAGACACAGCCTCAAACAGAGCCTGAGCCTGAAACAGAGGCAGAGCCACAGCCAGAGCCTGAGTCTGAAACAGTCCTTGATAGAGTGCCAGAGCCAGAGCCAGAGAGAGACCCTGAATCAGAGTCAGAGTGAGACCATGAGCCAGAGCCAGAGCCAGAGCCAGAAATAGGGCTTGATACAGGGCCGGAGCGCAAAACATAGCTGCAGCCACAGACTAGAGCCACAGCCTGAGTCTGCAACAGTACTTGATACAGTTCCGGAGCTGGAGCCGGAGCCAGAGCCAGAGACACAGCCAGAGCCAGAACAAAACCCTAATTCAGAACCAGAGCCTGAAAGAGAGCCAGACCCTGAAATATAGCTGGGTCAGAGGGAGAGGAGGAGCCATCATGAGACCCTGAATCAGAGTCAGAACCAGATCTTCATTCAGAACCAGACCCTGAAAGAGAGCCAGAGCCACACACGGAGCCTAGAGCCACAGCCGAGATCCACAGCCTGAGTCTGAAATAGTGCTTGATAGACTGCTGGATCCTGAAACAGAGACACTGTCTGAAACTGAGCCTGACGCTTAAACGTAGCCAGGGGCAGAGGGAGAGGCAGAGCCTGATACAGTGCTTGATACAGCGTAGGAGCCTGAAGCAGAGACACAGCCAGATCCAGAGACACAGCCAGAGCCAGAACAAAACCCTAATTCAGAACCAGAGCCTGAAAGAGAGCCAGAGCCAGAAACAGAGGCAGAGGCAGATACAGGGCAGATACAGGGCTTGAAACAACCCCCAAGAAGTGCTTCCTCTGCCAACGGCCAGGACATTTTGCCAGGGTCTGCCCTCAAAGAAAGGCATGGCAAGGGATGGTGGGAGCCGCTGGCTGTGAGGAGGAGGGGGGAAAGGGGCAGGCGCAGGGAAACACCAACCCTTGGCTGCCACTCAGCGGGCACAGCAGCCAGGCCAGCAACCAATAGAAGTGCCCCAGCCAGACCCCCCCAAGGCAGCTATAGCCATAGAAGTGGTGCTAGAACTCCCAAATGGGCACCCAGTCAAGGTGAAGGCGCTGCTGGATTCAGGCAGCTCCTGCAATTTCTTCAACAAGGACTTCGCTCTGGAGCATCAACTCCACCTGCTGCCCCTAGATTTCCCCTTGCAAGTGACCACCATCGATGGCTCCGCCTCTTTTCAAGCTTTCATGCACCACGTGTTGGGGTCCCTACTGTACAAGAACTGCGTAGCCTTTTTGGACAACGTCTTAATCTATTCGGACAATGAGAAGCAACATGTCAGAGACCTCAGAGAAGTGCTAAAGAGACTGCAGAAGCACCAGTTGTGGGTCAAGCTGGAAAAATGCCAATTTCACGCCAGAGAAGTCGAGTTTCTGGGGTACAAGTTGTCAGACAGGGGCCTAGCTATGGACCCCAGCAAGGTGCAGGCGGTGCTGGAGTGGAAGACCCCCAAAAACCGGAAGGACGTGCAGAGGTGCCTAGGGTTCAGCAACTTCTACCGGAGCTTCATCAGGAACTTCGCCCACTTGACAGCGCCCATCACAGATTGTCTCAGTAGCAAAAAGAAGTTCGTCTGGACAGAAAGTGCCCAGCAATCCTTCGAAAGGCTGAAGAAGGCGTTCGCTTTGGAAGAGCAGCTCCTGCACGTGGATTTGCAGAAGCCAATGAGGCTGGAGACCGACGCGTCAGACCGGGCCATCGGAGCGGTACTGTTGCAGCCGGGGCCCCAGCAGAGTTGGAGGCCGTGCGCCTTTTTCTCGAGGAAGCTGAGCAAGTCGGAGCAAAACTACACGGTGTATGACCGCGAACTGCTTGCAATTTATGCAGCATTTCGACAATGGAGACATCTGCTAATAGGGGCGCAGCACAAGATCCAGGTGTGTACGGATCACAAGAACTTGGAATACTGGAGGACTGCGCGAGTACTCAACCAGAGACAGATTCGATGGGCACAGGAGTTCTCCAAGTTTTTCTTCGAGATCCGGTATGTGCCGGGGGAGGAGAACGTAAGAGCAGATGCTCTCTCCCGGAAGCCGGAGTACATGGAAGGAGAGGGACCGCCGGAAGTCAGACACGTGTTCCCCGAGAACCGATGGGTGTGTGGGGGAGTGTTGGTTGGGAAACGAGAACTAGCCGGGCTTACTAGAAACGACGAATTCGCTCAAACAAAAATCAGGGAACTCCGGAACGGAAGGGAAAACCAGGGAGGGTTTGAGGAAAAGGAAGGGGTACTGTACTACAAGGGAGCGCTGTATGTACCGGGGGAGACCTTGAGGGGAAAGGTACTCAAACAACTCCACGACAACCCAACAGCGGGACATTTTGGTCAACACAAAACCATGTTGCTTGTCACCAGGCAGTTCTGGTGGCCAAGGGTAAGGGAAGATGTACGGGAATATGTACGGGGGTGCGACCGCTGCCAGAGGGCAAAGGGGGAGAGGGCTGCACCCGCAGGGTTACTGGAACCCTTACCCACGCCGGGAACACCCTGGGAGGTGGTATCCATAGATTTTATGACAGATTTGCCCAAATCAAGGGGGAAGACAGCAGTCATGGTAGTAGTCGATCTGCTAACAAAAATGTGCCATTTCATAGCTTGCTCGCATGCGGTAACGGCAGAGGAAACAGCCAGGTTGTTTGTAGAGCACATCTTCAGGCTGCATGGGACTCCCTCGAGGGTCATCTCCGATCGCGGGAAACAATTTACTTCCCGGTTCTGGAGGAAGCTCATGGGCTTGCTACAGGTCGAGGTGGGCTTCCACGGGAATGAGCCCGTTCATGGCCAATTATGGGCGTCACCCCAGGGCCTTCCCGGGGAGGGGGGAGGAAGGGGGGAGCGTACCTGCGGCAGAGCAGTTTGTGGAAGAAATGGAGGCCTTGCACCAGCAACTTAAGATGAACTTGGAACGGGCCAAGGAAATTTACAAGAGGCAGGCAGACAAGCACCGTCAGGAAGGGGAGACCATAAGGGTGGGAGACCGGGTGTGGTTGTCAACCCAAGGGTTACCCTTTTAGGGAGGGTGTAAGAAGTTGCGGCCAAGGCGGCTGGGACGTTTTGAGGTAACACAGCAGGTGAACCCCGTGGCATTCAAGCTCAAGTTGCCTGACAGCATGAAAATACACCCGGTGTTCCATAGGTCCCTACTCTCACCGTACAGGGACGGGCGGGAATTCCCGGGGCGAGAGGGAGAAGTCACCACACACCCGCAGGTAGAGGAGAGGGAACACCACAACCAAGCCACGGAAATACTCGATTCAAGATGGTGAGGGCGCCAGGTGGAGTACTTGGTAGCTTGGGAGGGAGAACCCGAGTCAGAAAACACGTGGGTTCCAGCGGAGGCTATCAATGATGGGTATCTTGTGGAGGAGTTCCACAGCCTGTTCCCAGATAAACCTAAACCACTAGCGAGATTCTGGGAGGAGCAATTTGGAACCACAGATGATGAAGAGGATTTTGTGGGTTTTCCTGCCTCCGAAGAGGAGGGAGGAGAGGCGTCAGAGGAAGAGGAATCGGAATGGGAGGGCCACCCCGCGGGAAGAGATCAGAGCGGGTGGGAAGCGGAGTTTGAATCATCAGGGGATGGCGACAGCTCCTTCCGGGGATTCCCCGCATCGTCGGCTGAGGAAAAGGACGAAGTTGGGTCAAAAGGTCGGGCCGGGGGTGGAGGGGGTCCTGGGGGGGGTGGATGTCAGTGAACTGACATCGGAGCCAGAAGTGGAGGCAGGGCTCCCAAGCGATGCCGGAGAAGGGACAAGCAGGGAGAGAGGGGACTCAGCAGCTGGGGAAGGAAATCAGCGTAACACCAGGGATAAAGGGGGGCGGATGGGGGAATCAGAGAGAGGGCGCCAGGACTCTTCGCTGGAGACCAGCGGGGAGAGCACAGGTCCTCCGCTACCCACACCCACCCTGCGCAGAAGACATCCGCGCAGGGAAAGTAGGCGGAGATTTGGCGTCAAAGAACTTCTTTACTGGAAGAAGTTCAAGAAACGCCCACTGGCGGATTCTGCTAGCGACTGAACAGCCACGAAGTGAAGGGCTGTCCAGCCAGGAAAGGTTTAACCAGGCTACCTAGCCAGGAGTGGCGGCAACCTACGCACGAGCAACCCCATATAACCATTAAACACAATATTAAGGGGGGAGGAGGAGGGTCAACTAATATTGATAAGTACATCCCCCCGTAGGGAACCCGCCCCAGCCATTCTGTTGGCTGCGGACCCCTCCCAGGCAGCCCTGACCCTTTCCCCTTAAAAAGCAAAATACAAACTATACAATAACCTAAAGAAATAGTAAAAGAAAAACAAAGCAAGAAACAATTATGCTAAACTTAAAATAATCCCGCCCCAACTAAACATTTGTCCCACCCCAGAAAGAAAATAGCAAGAACAACAACAACAAACCACCGTTTGAGGTGCAACTGAGACACAGCCAAAGACAGAGCGAGACCCTGAATCAGTGCCATAACCAAGCCGTCATTCAGAACCAGAGCCTGAAAAAGAGCCACAGCCCGAACCAGAGCAACAGCCACAGCCACAGCCTAGAGCCACAGCCTGAGTCTGCAACAGTACTTGATACAGTGCCGGAGCTGGAGCTGGAGCCAGAGACACAGCCAGAGCCAGAACAAAACCCTAATTCAGAACCAGAGCCTGAAAGAGAGCCAGACCCTGAAATATAGCTGGGTCAGAGGCAGAGGAAGAGCCATCATGAGACCCTGAATCAGAGTCAGAACCAGATCTTCATTCAGAACCAGACCCTGAAAGAGAGCCAGAGCCACAGACAGAGCCACAGACGGAGCCTAGAGCCACAGCCGAGATCCACAGCCACAGCCGAGATCCACAGCCTGCAACAGTACTTGATACATTGCCAGAGCCTGAAACGGAGACACAGCCTCAAACAGAGCCTGAGCCTGAAACAGAGGCAGAGCCACAGCCAGAGGCCGAGTCTGAAGCAGTCTTTGATAGAGTGCCAGAGCCAGAGCCAGAGCGAGACCCTGAATCAGAGTCAGAGTGAGACCATGAGCCTGAGCCTGAGCCTGAGCCTGAGCCTGAGCCTGAGCCAGAGCCTGAGCCAGAGCCTGAGCCAGAGCCAGAGCCAGAGCCAGAGCCAGAGCCAGAGCCAGAGCCAGAGCCAGAGCCAGAGCCAGAGCCAGAGCCAGAGCCAGAGCCAGAGCCAGAACAAAACCCTAATTCAGAACCAGAGCCTGAAAGAGAGCCAGAGCCAGAAACAGTGCTTGATAGAGTGCCAGAGCCTGAAACAGAGGCAGAGGCAGATACAGGGCTTGATACAGAGTCAGAGCCTGAAACAGAGAAACAGCGTGAAACAGAGACAAAGGCTGAGACACAGGCCGAGCCTGAACTAGAGCTAGAATAAGTGCTAGAGCCAAAGACTGAGACAAAGCCTAATAAAGAGCAGAAGCTTGAGGCTGAGCCTGAGCCTGAAACAGTGCTTGATACAGTGCCAGAGCCTGAAACAGAACCAGAGCCACAGCTACAGCCATAGCGCCACAGCCTGAGTCTGCAACAGTGGTTGATACAGCGCCGGAGCCTGAAACAGAGACACAGCCTGAAACAGAACCTGAGCCTGGTTATTAGCATAGCAATTAAAGAAGAGAGGAGCAGAAAGGCTTATCAATAGAGTTAAGTGCAAAGGCAAAATAATAAACAACCCTAAAGAAATAGAGAAACGATTTCTCGAATTCTTTAGAGAAGAAGGAAGGAAATGAAACAACAGAAGAAGTTAAAGAACATTTAGAACAGAACTGTCTTCTGAAACTTACTAAAGAACAAAAAGAACTGTTGAATGCCCCTATTCAGTGGCGTAGCATGGGGGTGCAGGGGGGGCCGGCTGCACAGGGCGCAACATCTGGGGGTTAGGGTTAGGGGGCGCAAATCCACGGGTTAGGGGGCGCAAATTACTTGCCTTGCCCCGGGTGCTGACAACCCACGCTACTCCACTGCCCCTATTACATCGTACGAAATTCAAAGAGCAATTAAGGAAGCAAAGATAGGAAATATAGGAAAGCCACCATGGCCAGATGGCCTACCGGTAATATATTATTAAAAAATTGAGGACTTACTGTCTAACCCATTAAGAAGTATCTTAAAAGACGGAACCATGCCGGATTCTTGGAAAGACAGCCTTATTGCATTAATTCCAAAACAGGGAACGGACAATCTACTTATTAACAACTATAGGCCTATCACACTTCTAAATAACGATTATAAATTATATGCAAATATTTTAGCCGAAAGATATATAATCTATATAATATATATAATAATATATAATTTTTATAATATATATAATATATAAAATAACCGCAAAAATCTATAGACTTCTTTTAGACTACGAAGTAATGGATGAGGAGGTTAAGGCTTCAATGATAAAGTGGGCCCAAGATGTGGGCCGTCCTATTTTGCTAAAAGATGGGGAAAACTGATGGAATGTACATTTGAAATTTACAGCCAGCTATAATATAAGAGAGAACGTGATGAAAATGGCTCATAGGTGGTACCTCACTCCTTCCAGATGATCAAGAAAAGATTACAGGAATTGGTGGAGACGGCTCAATTGACTAGCAAACTCAGAGGAATCTCAAAGCAAAAATTTGCAGGAAAATGGGATGGTTATACAAGATATGTTAAAAAATACAATAATAGTTTTGACTCCGTGCTAGCATTTGAGTGATAAAGGACCTAAAAGGACGTGGACAACAATTAAGGATTTATTATTTTTTCAGAATGTATTGGAAAATTTATATAGAAAGGATTATTGTTTTGTGTACATTCCATAAAATGTAAAAGAAAAACAAAGCAAGAAACAATTATGCTAAACTTAAAATAATCCCCGCCCCAACTAAACATTTGTCCCACCCCAGAAAGAAAATAACAACAACAACAAACCCAGTTTGAGGTGCAACAGAGACACAGCCAGGGACAGAGCGAGACCCTGAATCAGTGCCATAACCAAGCCCTCATTCAGAACCAGAGCCTGAAAAAGAGCCACAGCCCGAACCAGCGCAACAGCCACAGCCTAGAGCAGCAGCCTGATTCTGCAACAGTACTTGATACAGTCCCGGAGCCTGAAACAGGGACACAGCCTCAAACAGAGCCTGAGCCTGAAACAGAGGCAGAGCCACAGCCACAGCCACAGCCTGAGTCTGAAACAGTCCTTGATAGAGTGCCAGACCCTTTATCAAAGCCAGAGCCAGAGCCAGACCCAGAGCTTTCATGCACCACGTGTTGGGGTCCCTACTGTACAAGAACTGCGTAGCCTTTTTGGACAACGTCTTAATCTATTCGGACAATGAGAAGCAACATGTCAGAGACTTCAGAGAAGTGCTAAAGAGACTGCAGAAGCACCAGTTGTGGGTCAAGCTGGAAAAATGCCAATTTCACGCCAGAGAAGTCGAGTTTCTGGGGTACAAGTTGTCAGACAGGGGCCTAGCTATGGACCCCAGCAAGGTGCAGGCGGTGCTGGAGTGGAAGACCCCCAAAACCCGGAAGGACGTGCAGAGGTGCCTAGGGTTCAGCAACTTCTACCGGAAGTTCATCAGGAACTTCGCCCACTTGACAGCACCTATCACAGATTGTCTCAGTAGCAAAAGAAGTTCGTCTGGACAGAAAGTGCCCAGCAATCCTTCGAAAGGCTGAAGAAGGCGTTCGCTTTGGAAGAGCAGCTCCTGCACGTGGATTTGCAGAAGCCAATGAGGCTGGAGACCGACACGTCAGACCGGGCCATCGGAGCGGTACTGTTGCAGCCGGGGCCCCAGCAGAGCTGGAGGCCGTGCGCCTTTTTCTCGAGGAAGCTGAGCAAGTCGGAGCAAAACTACACGGTGTATGACCGCGAACTGCTTGCAATTTATGCAGCATTTCGACGATGGAGACATATGCTAATAGGGGCACAGCACAAGATCCAGGTGTGTACGGATCACAAGAACTTGGAATACTGGAGGACTGCGCGAGTACTCAACCAGAGACAGATTCGATGGGCACAGGAGTTCTCCAAGTTTTTCTTCGAGATCCGGTACATGCCGGGGGAGGAGAACGTAAGAGCAGATGCTCTCTCCCGGAAGCCGGAGTACATGGAAGGAGAGAGACCGCCGGAAGTCAGACACGTGTTCCCCGAGAACCGATGGGTGTGTGGGGGAGTGTTGGTTGGGAAACGAGAACTAGCTGGGCGTACTAGAAACGACGAATTCGCTCAAACAAAAATCAGGGAACTCCGGAAAGGAAGGGAAAACCAGGGAGGGTTTGAGGAAAAGGAAGGGGTACTGTACTACAAGGGAGCGCTGTACGTACCGGGGGAGACCTTGAGGGGAAGGGTACTCAAACAACTCCACGACAACCCAACAGCGGGACATTTTGGTCAACACAAAACCATGTTGCTTGTCACCAGGCAGTTCTGGTGGCCAAGGGTAAGGGAAGATGTACGGGAATATGTACGGGGGTGCGACCGCTGCCAGAGGGCAAAGGGGGAGAGGGCTGCACCCGCAGGGTTACTGGAACCCTTACCCACGCCGGGAAGACCCTGGGAGGTGGTATCCATAGATTTTATGACAGATTTGCCCAAATCAAGGGGGAAGACAGCAGTCATGGTAGTAGTCGATCTGCTAACAAAAATGTGCCATTTCATAGCTTGCTCGCATGCGGTAACGGCAGAGGAAACAGCCAGGTTGTTTGTAGATCACATCTTCAGGCTGCATGGGGCTCCCTCGAGGGTCATCTCCGATCGCGGGAAACAATTTACTTCCCGGTTCTGGAGGAAGCTCATGGGCTTGCTACAGGTCGAGGTGGTCTTCCACGGGAATGAGCCCGTTCATGGCCAATTATGGGTGTCACCCCAGGGCCTTCCCGGGGAGGGGGGAGGAAGGGGGGAGCGTACCTGCGGCAGAGCAGTTTGTGGAAGAAATGGAGACCTTGCATCAGCAACTTAAGATGAACTTGGAACGGGCCAAGGAAATTTACAAGAGGCAGGCAGACAAGCACCGTCGGGAAGGGGAGACCATAAGGGTGGGAGACCGGGTGTGGTTGTCAACCCAAGGGTTACCCTTTTAGGGGGGGTGTAAGAAGTTGCGGCCAAGGCGGCTGGGACGTTTTGAGGTAACACAGCAGGTGAACCCCGTGGCATTCAAGCTCAAGTTGCCTGACAGCATGAAAATACACCCGGTGTTCCATAGGTCCCTACTCTCACCGTACAGGGACGGGCGGGAATTCCCGGGGCGAGAGGGAGAAGTCACCACACACCCGCAGGTAGAGGAGAGGGAACACCACAACCAAGCCACGGAAATACTCGATTCAAGATGGTGAGGGCGCCAGGTGGAGTGCTTGGTAGCTTGGGAGGGAGAACCCGAGTCAGAAAACACGTGGGTTCCAGCGGAGGCTATCAATGATGGGTATCTTGCGGAGGAGTTCCACAGCCTGTTCCCAGATAAACCTAAACCACTAGCGAGATTCTGGGAGGAGCAATTTGGAACCACAGATGATGAAGAGGATTTTGTGGGTTTTCCTGCCTCCGAAGAGGAGGGAGGAGAGGCGTCAGAGGAAGAGGAATCGGACTGGGAGGGCCACCCCGCGGGAAGAGATCGGAGCGGGTGGGAAGCGGAGTTTGAATCATCAGGGGATGGCGACAGCTCCTTCCGGGGATTCCCCGCAACGACGGCTGAAGAAAAGGACGTAGTTGGGTCAAAAGGTCGGGCCGGGGGTGGGGCAGGTCCTGGGGAGGGTGGATGTCAGTGAACTGACATCGGAGCCAGAAGTGGAGGCAGGGAAGAAGAGAGGAGCAGAAAGGCTTATCAATAGAGTTAAGTGCGAAGGCAAAATAATAAACAACCCTAAAGAAATAGAGAAACGATTTCCCGAATTCTTTAGAGAAGAAGGAAGGAAATGAAACAACAGAAGAAGTTAAAGAACATTTAGAACAGAACTGTCTTCCGAAACTTACTAAAGAACAAAAAGAACTGTTGAATGCCCCTATTCAGTGGCGTAGCGTAGGGGTGCAGGGGGGGCCGGCCGCACAGGGCGCAACATCTGGGGGTTAGGGTTAGGGGGCGCAAATCCACGGGTTAGGGGGCGCAAATTACTTGCCTTGCCCGGGTGCTGACAACCCACGCTACGCCACTGCCCCTATTACATCGTACGAAATTCAAAGAGCAATTGTGATGGCCTGGGATTCCGATTCAGAGGCTGAACCAGAGGAATCCCAGCCTGCACAGGAGTCCCCGCCTCCAGGGCCGGCTGAATTGGGGCAGGGCTTGGATTCTGAAGCACCTGCACCTGTGTTAGATCCTCAGGAGCAGGCATCAGGTGATCCCTCTCTGGCTCCAGGAGTGGTTGAGGACTCAGTGCCTGCAGGTGAGTCTCCCCCTGGGCCCAGTAACCCTTTAGCCTCTCCTGATCTGCAGAGACTCAGGGCAGAGAGGCGAAGGGAACTGGTTGCTCCCAGGAGGAGTGCTCGCCTTAAGGCCAAGAGAGGCGGGTCTCCTGGGGGCCGGGACCGCCCCTAGCCTCAGAATAGATAAAGGCTAGTCGGCCCGGTCCCAGGTAGTGGGAGCAACATCATTGTTGAGTTCCTGTTCCTGCCCGGACCCAGACCTGACTCTCCAGTGCTCCTGTTCCCCGCCCAGCTTCCTGTTTCGGACCTCGCCCCGCTCCTTGTGGACTGATTTCCAGGCTATTGACTCAGGACCGGACTTTGACTACGCCTATGGTAACCTGCCCCCCGGGATCAGCACAGCAATTAAGGAAGCAAAGATAGGAAAGATAGGAAAGCCACCAGGGCCAGACGGCCTACCGGTAATATATTATTAAAAAATTGAGGACTTACTGTCTAACCCATTAAGAAGTATCTTAAAAGATGGAACCATGCCGGATTCTTGGAAAGACAGCCTTATTGCATTAATTCCAAAACAGGGAACGGACAATCTACTTATTAACAACTATAGGCCTATCGCACTTCTAAATTACGATTATAAATTATATGCAAATATTTTAGCCGAAAGATAAAAAAAAGTCTTCCAGATGTATAATCTATATAATCTATATAATAATATATAATTTATATAACATAACATATATAATATATGATCAAGAAAAGATTACCGTACAGGAATTGGTGGAGACGGCTCAACTGACTAGCAAACTCAGAGGAATCTCAAAGCAAAAAATCAAAGCCATCCCACTAGCGGATCATGCAGTGCCAGCCAGCTCATCCCCAAAATAATGGGCGCTCCTCCCAAGGTGGCCACATTAAACGCTATCAGTTTGGTGTGTCTTGCCACCCTCATTATCATTGGGACAGTCTGTTGGTTAACTTCTCCCCCCAACAGCTCCCTCCCATCAATCGTGGTCACCTGCAACGGGTTGCTCAAAGGGATAGTCTGTATCTGGTGTTCGGCTGCAAACTCCTTACTCATAAAATTGCAGGAGCTGCCTGAGTCCAATAGCGCCTTCATCTTTAATGGGTGTCCGTTTGGCAGCTCAAGCAACACCTCTATTACAAGCGCTGGCCTTGGGGGTTCCGGCGTGGGCACATTCACTGCTCTTTGGCCTGGCTGCTGTGCCCCGATGGTGGCAGCCAGGCGTTGGCTTTTACTTGCTCCTTAACCCCCTCCTCCTCCCCTCCAACAGCTCCCGCCATCCCTTGCCATTCCTTTCTTTGCGGGCAGACTCTGGCAAAGTGACCTGGCTGTTGGCAGAGAAAACATTTCTTGGCGCTCTTTCCCTCCTTCTTCCGCCCTTCGCTGGGGTTTGAAACTGCGCGCGCTGTGCCAATTTCCATCGGCTCTGCTGGCGGGGAATGCTGCTCAGGAATCTCTGGAATGTGAAAATCCCTCCAACGTTCCCCCTTCCCTTCCCGCTTCTCCAAAGCTCTCGCCTCCTGGCGTGCTCCTATGGCCAGCGCTGATTTAGTCAGCTGGTCCATAGACCCCGCCCTGGGCGCCCGGGAAAGTTCGTCCTTCACTGCCGAAGATAGTCCTTCTTCGAACAGCATTTGTATCGGTTCCGCCGATAAATCCCACCCCAATTTATGGATCAACATGGTGAACTCAGTCCAGTACTCACGGACAGATCGGCTCCCCTGTTTACACGCCATTAATTGTCTGCGCACCACTCCCTGCTCAATCTCGCTGGAAAACATCAGATCCATGGCGCGAAAAAACTTTCTCGAGTCCTTTAAGGCGTCATTATTCGCTGCCATCAGGGGCCTCACCCAGTCTTTCGCCCCTCCCTCGAGGTGCCCAATCACAAACGCAACTCTCGATTCCTCATCAGGAAAGTCATCAAACTGCAGATTGAGGGCATATTGCATCTCTGTTCTAAAGTCTTGATAGTTCTTGGGATCCCCCCCAAACTTCTGCACCAATCCTGGCACCTTCCTCGTGAGTGGGGTGGTTTTTCCCTTTTCTGCATCCTGAGCCCTCCTTTCCTCGAGCCTAGCCGTTTGCAGAGCTAGCTGGACCTCCAACATCCTGTACCTTTCTTCCAGGCTTGGACCCTCTCCAGCTCCTCCCGCTGCTCCGGCTCCTGCTGGGTTGCTCATGATGCCTCTCCTTGCACAAGCTGCTTTCAGAGACTGTTGGATTGCTGTGATGGGATGATGAGCTGCTTGTGCGTAAAAGCTTAGTCCCTCAGGGTTTGCTCAGCTTAGCAAAACTCTGTCCTTAGCGGAGCCCTTAAGCATGGCTCCCTCAGTCGCTGGCAGAATCCGACAGTGGGCGTTTGCGGAATCTCTTCCAACATAAAAGCTCCTTAACGGAAACGCGTCTTCTGGACTCTCGGCGTGACAGTTTCCGGCGAGGTGTGGGTGTCCCTATAGGAGGTCCTGAAACCTCCTCACTGTTTTCGCTTGAAGTGTCCCAGAGCCCCCTTTCCGACTCCCTTTCCCTCGGAGCTCCTTCTCTCCCCCTGCTGGTTCCTTCCTCTGCTGTTGAGTCTCTCCTAACCTCCTGGAGCCCTTCCACCACCTGCTCTGATGGCAGTTCCCTGACAGATATGATAGAGGGATTCTATTGATTTGTTGTCACATGCGCATAAAACAGAGGTTTTACCGTTAGAAAATCTATTGCTCAGCACATTTGAGGGGAACACATTAAATCTGGCTCTAACAAATGCGAGTCTATGCGACGCAGCCGATAAAGTAGACAGATATCGAGGTATCTGGGACATAGATGTAATGCCCTGATTTATCGGGGAACATGTACCTCCACCTGTAGTAAGATTTTGTTGCAAATCTACCTCCTCCAATCTTTGTTTGATGACCTTTTTAGCAGTAATTAGATCTAAATTAAGTATATCGGAAGGAGAGATTCCATAAGACAACAGTTTGGAATGGATTTTTGTTGCCCATGGGCTGGTGAATTCATCTCTCCAAAGGCACTGAATAAGATGGTAGTTTGGCAATTTATGCCAAAGGGACAGCCAATAATTAAAGTCATGTCTCCACATCAGAATCTCTAGGGAGGGGATCTTAAGATCTAGGCGAATGGCAGAGTTGCTTACACAGGAGGGTAGTTTCAAAAGGCGTCTTAGAAAAAGATTTTGCAATGTCACCAGAGGGACCGCATAGGCCATAGTTGCAACCACTTTCGCACTATAAACTTTTAAGGCAGATGGAACATGCATAGCCCCCTCCGTAAAGAAGAAGCGTAATAGAGCATAGATAAGGGCTTTAACCTTATTTTGTAAATATGTGATATGCGCTTTCCATCCCATATTATACTGGAAGTAAATTCCTAGATATTGAAATTTGTAAACTTGTTCAATTGGCTTCCCCTCGAGTTCCCATCTATACAGTTTACGACTCCTGGAAAAAATTAGGACTTTAGATTTGGAATGGTTAATAGTAAGTAAATTTGTTTGGCAGTATAACGCAAAAATCTTAAGGGCCCTCCTCAAACCGATTCGAGAATAAGAGAGGATCACCGCATCGTCAGCGTACAATAATAAGGGGCAGCGATAGTCTGCAAGCCTGGGTGCATGAATGGAGGTTTGGGCCTCAGCTAGGGGCGTTCTCATGTCACTAATATAGAGGTTAAAAAGATAGGGGGCAAGGATGCACCCTTGTCGTACCCCCTTATTTATTGGTACAGGGTTTGTGAGATCGCCCTCAGGTGTTAACCTCACCCAAGCGGCCGTACCTTCATGTAATTTAATCATAAGCCACAACAGCCTTTTATCTATGCCCCACTTTGCCAGTTTTTCCCATAACAGCTCTCTAGAGATACTGTCAAAAGCCGCCTTCAGGTCTATAAAAGCGGCACACAGAAGACCATGAGTAGGGGAAGAATACTTCCGCGCCAAATGATATAGAATTATAGCATGGTCAATAGAAGCGCGATTTGGTCTAAACCCAACCTGTTCATGACCTATCAGATTGGAATCTTCGGCCCATTGGGTTAGTCTGGTTAGCAGGAAGCGAGTATAGATTTTCCCGATGATTGATAATAAACTGATGTTACGATAGTTTCCTGGGTCCTCTGGTGGTCCTTTTTTATATATAGGAATTATGATGGACTCCTTCCATGATCTAGGTATCTGGCCCGTGGCATTGATTGCATCAAAGATTTTTGCAAGAATTTTAGCCCACCATGTTGGGTGTTGTTTAATAGCTTCCGCCGGGATCAGATCGGGCCCTGGGGCTTTATCAGTTTTCAGTTTAGCAATTAAATCTACTATTTCCTCCGGGTCAGTATCTGGCCATATGGGCAAGTGACTTGAAAGAGTATCAGATTGAGTGTTAGAGATATCTGTCTGGGAGAAATATTTTCTTAGAAATTGTTCCCATGTCGGGGCTGGGATAACCGTCAATGGGTATTTCCTCGATCTTTTGTTGATTAAATTCCAAAAAGCGCGAGAGCTGCGAGGCTTAGAGGCAGCAATCAACGCTTGCCAACGTCCTAGCTGCCACTCGTGCTTGGCTGACTTCTGTGCCTGTTTGTAAGCAATTTTGGCCTGCAAGTACTCTGGGGGGAGAGTTTCAGCTCCAGAAGATTTATATCTGTTGTAGATACAACAGAGAGAGAGTCTAGCTTGCTTACATTTGGCATCAAACCAAGGTGCACCGAACCTGGGTTGATCTCGGTTAACCAGGTGAGCCGGCATCGTAAAGAAGCTAGTTAAATCTGCAGAGAAGTGGGAGAACCACTCCAGTATCTTATTTGCTTCAGACAACTCCGCCAATGAAACAATAAGGGATTCGAAGATATTCCTCTGGAAGAATTCTGCATATTTTTGGGCCTGTTTCATAGACCATTTAATGCCTCTTACTTGAGCTGTGGCATTTAAACCTACATGAATTGGGTGTGTACCGCTAACCGGGTGCCAGTCAAGCGTTAGCTTGGCCGCTAGAGGTAGGTGGTCACTGGAATGTACATTATCTACTTTGAAATAAAAGAAGTTTGAAAATAGGTCTTCTGAAACTAGAAGATAGTCTAGGACACTATTTGATGATGTGCCCAAGTGAGTGAATTCACCTGGCACGTCCGGAGGGCAGTTGCCATTTAAAATGTTCAAATTCATACGGATGGCCAATTGATAAAGAAGGACTCCCGCCTCATTCACTCTGATGTCCTTAGATCTTCTTGATGTAAAAGAGATTAGATCAGATTTTGGGTAGGGGGGAGATACCCACCACTTGGCCTTAATTATCCCATTCCAGTTGGCGGCTGTACGTGCATTAAAGTCACCACCCATTATTGATGGAATATTAGGGTACATAACATAGCATGCCAATAAATGATCTTCCAGAGAATCCCATCTATAATGGAGGTCTGATATAAGACCACTTGGAGGAAGATAAACATTGGTGATTAATAGTGAGAATTTTTCACTTGAGATCAGACCAGTAAAAGCAAAAGGAGGAAAAGTCTGAACTAGCGAGAGTTTAGCTCTCATTTTAAGCGATATGGCGATTGCAAGACCGCCTCTGGACCGGCCACCTTTCTGGGAGGGGACAGCTGGAAGTGATATCAGTTCAAAGCCATTTATATCTATTTTATCTTCTTCCCATGTTTCTTGCAAAAGGATTATCTGAAAAGAGTTTATATAGGACAGAAATTCGGGATCTAATCTTTTCCTTTTCCAGCCAGCAATGTTCCAACTTAGGACTGCTAGCTGGGGACTTCTGTGTTGTTCTTTTAACAGTCAAAACGGAGGGGGGGGGTCAGACTCTCTGTTAGAGACAGAAGATGTAACAAAAAAGTCAGTTATTTTACTTTGGGAAGATGGTAACTGTGAGGAGCCCTCCAAATTAAAGTTTTTAACAATTTGGTTCGTCTGTTGGCACACTGTGGATGATCCACTGAAAGTAGATCCCTGAACAGGAAATCTCTTCATTTCGAGATTCTTGGTACAACTTGACAGCGAAATACCCAGGGAGGGAGAAATTGAGTCCGTCGGAGGAAACCCTCTCGCAGATTTATCATCCGACATTCGGATGATTTTATTGATGCGTCCCATCGGGTCTTCAATCGTTTCCGACGGCGGGTCCCGAGGTGTAACATTTGCAGTTTCCTTTGAGGAAGGTAATTGAGGGGGCATCACGGGGGCAGGAATTGTGGAAGGCTCTCTCAGGGGCATCACTTGTGGACTACTTCTATATCTGGTCGAAACTGGAGAAGATTCTAGCTCTGGCATAGATGAGTGAGTTAAAGGGGGATTTGAGTCAAGCAGGGAAATCAGAATTTCGTCCTTGGGTATGTTGGTCGATGAATATAGATGAAGGTTCAGTGAGGATGGCAGAGCCTGGTCGTCTCGTGATGTAGCGCACGGGGCAGAAGCAACTTGAAGATTTGAGTCTTGTCGGATGGTTTTTGTTTTCAGAGTGGGGCTGAGCTGAAGAAGGTCAACCACTTCTGTCCGGTGAGCCCAAGTGGGATTATTTGAGACATCGTTAGTATCTTCCCCTCTATGTTGGACTTGCAAAAGCTGAGATTTAAGCGTGTCAAATCTTTGCATCATCACCGACTGTTCTTTCGGAGGGAGGGCTCTGAACGAATCAATAAGTTCCCTTTCGTCAAGGGCAGTCTGCAGATTATCGTCCTCATATATGGCTGTTTGAGAGGGTATCGAGTTTGGTCGAGGATGGCACGCTGCAGAGTCATCGCGGTGGGGCCTGACAGTATTTTGAAGTAAGGCAGAGTCTCTTGTCCTAATGTCCTCACCGCCAGGGCACCTATTTAGAAGGGGTTTGATCTTGGTGTCTGTAAAAACCCTCGTTGCTACGATGTCGGCCATGGACAAAAGCGTTTTCCTCCTAACAATAATAGATGGTATCTTTTCAGAGCGGAACGCAAGTATCACCTTCAAGAAGTTGGACTGCCGAGGAAGGGGCATCACAGCATATAGGTCAATCTGATGTTTCTTAGTTTTTAAAAGTTTGCTTAAACAGTCTTTAGCCCCTTCTAGCGTTGACCATCTTCCTATTTCCGACCTGACAGAAAGGCAACTTTTCTTGGGTTGCAGAGTTAATATCTGATTGTTCAATTGGGAATTTAAGATATATTTAATTTTAGTCTCCTTTATTTTATCTGAATTGGGGTGAGGCAGTAAGTTTTTGACCTCACAAACTGAGGATTGTGTTGTTGATTCAAGTTTTTCGATTTTCAGCAGGATATTGGATAATTGTGAAGATATCTCGTCCAGCCTTTTAAAAATACAGTGAAGGGTCTTAATTACTAAGTGTAACTGCTCACAACCAGGGAGCTCCCCCGTGTCAGATGCCAAGCCATCTTCCTGTGCTGAGAGTTTTTCTTTCGTATTCTCCTTTACAGGCTTTACTTTTGAAACATTTTGAGTCATCGAAATTGGAGTAGCTTCTAAATCAATTAGAGGTAGGAAGCGATTTTGGGTTTCCACTGCAAAGCACTGCTCGGCATGGTCACTCCCTCCTCTATTCCGGTGAGGCACCAACCTTGATAGTTTTGGTTTAGGGGATGATAGGGGCTCGTCAAAGTCTCTCAAGCGTTTTTTCTGACCCATACTTTCCTCAGGCCAGGGATTATACAATTCTTGAAATAACATAGCACTTGACACACAATTAAGATAATGGCGATTCTCAACTCTTTTAGCAGCTAAGAGAGAAACAAAGAGCAGCCTGCAGCAGTCTGCAGCAGGGCCAAATCTCTCAGAGAGTTTCTGCAGCAATTATAAAATACTTCAAAAACTGACTGGGTCAGTTAAGATAAAATATAAAAGATTAAAAGAAGTCCGAAGAGCACCGGTAAGCGCGTCTTACCTCGGCGCCATGTTGGCCCCTCCTCTCCAAGATATGTTCAAAAATGCAATAATAGTTTTGACTCCGTGCTAGCATTTGAGTGATAAAGGACCTAAAAGGACGTGGACAACAATTAAGGATTTATTATGTTTTCAGAATGTATTGGAAAATTTATATAGAAAGGATTATTGTTTTGTGTACATTCCATAAAATGTAAAAGAAAAACAAAGCAAGAAACAATTATGCTAAACTTAAAATAATCCCCGGCCCAACTAAACATTTGTCCCACCCCAGAAAGAAAATAACAACAACAACAACAACAACAACAAACCACAGCCAGAGACAGAGCGAGAACCTGAATCAGTGCCATAACCAAGCCCTCATTCAGAACCAGAGCCTGAAAAAGAGCCACAGCCCGAACCAGAGCAACAGCAACAGCCACAGCCTAGAGCCACAGCCTGAGTCTGCAACAGTACTTGATAGAGTGCCGGAGCCTGAAACAGAGAAACAGCCTCAAACAGAGCCTGAGCATGAAACAGAGGCAGAGCCACAGCCACAGCCTGAGTCTGAAACAGTCCTTGATAGAGTGCCAGAACCAGAGCCAGAGCGAGACCCTGAATCAGAGGCAGAGTGAGACCATGAATCAGAGCCAGAGCCGGAGCCGGAGCCGGAGCCAAAGCCAGTGCTTGATAGAGTGCCAGAGCCTGAAACAGAGGCAGAGGCAGATACAGGGCTTGAAACAGCATCGGAGCCTGAAACAGAGAAACAGCGTGAAACAGAGACAAAGGCTGAGACACAGGCCGAGCCTGAAATAGAGCCAGAATAAGTGCTAGAGCCAAAGACTGAGACAATGCCTAATAAAGAGCAGAAGCCTGAGCCTGAGCCTGAGCTTGAGCCTGAAGCAGAGCTTGATACAGTGCCAGAGCCTGAAACAGAACCAGAGCCACAGCTACAGCCATAGCGCCACAGCCTGAGTCTGCAACAGTGGTTGATACAGCGCCGGAGCCTGAAACAGAGACACAGCCTGAAACAGAACCTGAGCCTGGTTATTAGCATGGCAATTAAAGAAGAGAGAGGCAGAAAAGCTTATAAATAGAGTTAAGTGCGAAGGCAAAATAATAAACAACCCTAAAGAAATAGAGAAATGATTTCTCGAATTCTTTAGAGAAATCTATAAGGAAGGAAATGAAACAACAGAAGAAGTTAAAGAACATTTAGAACAGTACTGTCTTCCGAAACTTGCTAAAGAACAAAAAGAACTGTTGAATGCCCCTATCACATCGTACGAAATTCAAAGAGCAATTAAGGAAGCAAAGATAGGAAAGCCACCAGGGCCAGACGGCCTACCGGCAATATATTATAAAAAAATTGAGGACTTACTGTCTGACCCATTAAGAAGTATCTTAAAAGACGGAACCATGCCGGATTCTTGGAAAGACAGCCTTATTGCATTAATTCCAAAACAGAATTATTAACAACTATAGGCCTATCGCACTTCTAAATAACGATTATAAATTATATGCAAATATTTTAGCCGAAAGATCCAAAAAAGTCTTCCAGATGATGATACACAATGACCAAGCTGGCTTTTTGCCTGGGAGGCACATTTATAGCTGTGATGGCCTGGGAATCCGATTCAGAGGCTGAACCGGAGGAATCCCAGCCTGCACAGGAATCCCCGCCTCCAGGGCCGGCTGAACTGGGGCAGGGCCTTGGATCTGAAGAGCCTGCACCTGTGCCGAATCCTCAGGAGCAGGCACCAGGTGATTCCACTCTAGCTCCAGAGGTGATTAAGGACACAGTGCCTACAGGTGCGCCTCTCCCGGCCCTGCCAGAGGAAGGAGAGTCTCCCCCTGGGTCCAGTAACTCCCCAGCCTCTCCTGAACTGCAGAGGCTTAGGGCAGAGAGGCGGAGGGAACTAGTTTCTCCCAGGAGGAGTGCTCGCCTTAAGGCCAAGCGATGCGGGTCTCCTGGGGGCTGGGGCTGCCCCTGGCCTCAGAGAAGATAAAGGCCAGTCAGCCCGGTCCCAGGTTGTGGGAGCAACGTCGTTGAGTACCTGCTCCTGCCCGGACCCAGACCTGACCCTCCAGTGTTCCTGTCCCCGCCCGGCTTCCTGCTTCGG
The DNA here is from genome assembly GCF_964106915.1 of Podarcis gaigeae. Lineage (NCBI taxonomy): Eukaryota > Metazoa > Chordata > Lepidosauria > Squamata > Lacertidae > Podarcis > Podarcis gaigeae. Next base: position 26,859,732 of record NC_139695.1, read on the forward strand.
ACCTCCCCCCGCTCCTTGTGAACTGTTTCCAGGCTAGTGACCCAGGACCGGACTTTGACTACGCCAACGGTAACCTTCCCCCGGGACCAGCACAATAGCAACACTAGAAACATTATAAACCTATTAGCGTATTTAGACTTAAGAATAGAAAAGAAGGCAGTCTTAATGGCTATAGATGCAGAAAAAGCTTTCGACAGGGTATCCTGGAAATTTATGAAAGGTCTATTACACCATATGGATTTTGGTGTACAGTATATAAAAGGGACTGAAGCAATATAATCAAAACAAAAAGCTAAAATCAAAATGGAAATTTATCACAGGAGTGTGAAATCAGTAAAGGGGTCAGACAAGGTTGCCCACTATCCCCCTTAATTTTCATATTAACATTGGAAGTTTTATGTAAACAAATTAAGGAAGAAAAAGAAATAAAAGGGATTATGCTGGGAAATAGAAGTTACAAAATGAGGGCATTTGCTGACGATTTAATTATAACTATGGAGCAACCAAAACAGAGTTTAAGAAAGGCGTTGGAAATAATATATGGCTACGGTAAAGTTGCGGGGTTCAAAATGAATTTAAACAAGACAAAACTATTAGTTAAAAATATGTCGCCAGATGAAAAAGCAGAATTAGAACAAATAATACGCATTAAAATCTACCCCCAAATCAAGTATTTAGGATTATGGATAACACCAAAGAAGATTAACTTATATGAAGATAATTATACCAATTGTTGGAAAGATTATCAAAAGACAGTTGGAGACATGGACAAGGTTAAATTTATCATTCCTGGGCCGTATTTCGGTAATTAAAATGATAGTTTTACCGAAGCTACTCTTTCTATTCCAAACGATTCCAATTACAGGAAAGACCAGCAGTATCAACAAGTGGCAAAAAGAAATTTCTAAATTTTTGTGGAATGGTAAAAGACCAAGAGTAAAGCATAAGATATTAATAGATACTGTAGAAAGAGGTGGCTACGGGTTACCAGATTTGAAGCTATATTACGAAGCCTCATGTCTTCTCCGGTTGAAAGATTGGTATTTATTAAAAAATTGGGATATTTTAGATCTAGAAGGTCATGACACCCGTTTTGGGTGGCATGGCTATCTTAATTATGGGAAAATAAAGACGCATAGCAGTTTTTCAAATCATATAATAAGAAATGCTATATATAAGGTATGGGGAAAATACAAAAGATATTTGGAACAGAAAACCCCAAGATGGAACTCTCCACTAGAAGCAATCGCTGTTAAAAAAAGGAACAACATCAAAGAGAACTGGATAACGTATAACACAATATTAAGGGGGGAGGAGGAGGGTCAACTAATATTGATAAGTTATGAGAAAATAAAAGATCACTTTTCTAGTTGGCTAGATTACTTCCAGGTGAATGAAGTGTTCAGACAGGATAAGCAGATAGGTTTTGAAAAGGAGTCTTCAAGATTTGATAGAGAACTACTGAATAGTAAAACCAAAATAATTGCAAAAATCTATAGACTTCTTTTAGACTACGAAGTAATGGATGAGGAGGTTAAGGCTTCAGTGATAAAGTGGGCCCAAGATGTGGGCTGTCCAATTATGCTAAAAGATGGGGAAAACTGATGGAATGGAAATTTGAAATTTACAGCCAGCTATAATATAAGAGAGAACATGATGAAAATGGCTCGTAGGTGGTACCTCACTCCTTCCAGATGATCAAGAATGTATAAAAATTTGGCGAAATGTGGAGGAAATGACGGTGACATGAGCCACATGTTGTGGACATGTGAAAAGATTAAGATTTGGGGGGGGGGATATACGATGAATTAAAAAAGATGATGGGGATAACTTTTACGAAAAAAACGGAGGCATTTCTATAAAGTATTTTAGATAAAGAGATCCCAAAAATCTAAGAGAGGATTATTGTTTTGTGTACATTCCATTGTAAGAATGGAAACAGAGTCAGAGCCACAGTCACAGCCTAAGTCTGAAACAGTCCTTGATAGAGTGCCAGAGCCAGAGCCAGAGCCAGAGCGAGACCCTGAATCAGTGCCATAACCAAGCCCTCATTCAGAACCAGAGCCTGAGAAAGAGCCAGAGCCAGAACCAGAGCAACAGCCATAGCCACAGCCTGAGTCTGAAACAGCCCTTGATAAAGAGCCAGAATCAGAGAATCAGAATCAGAGTCAGAACCAGGTCTTCGGTAAAGACATGGTCTGGTCTTAGCGCAACTGCTCCTCCCACCCGCGATAACAGAGATTGGGTGTTCCAATACATCCCCCCGTAGGGAACCTGCCCCAGCCATTCTGTTGGCTGAGGCCCCCTCCCAGGCAGCCCTGACCCTTTCCCCTTAAAAAGCAAAATACAAATTATACAATAACCTAAAAAAAATAGTAAAAGAAAAATTAAGCAAGAAACAATTATGCTAAACTTAAAATAATCCCCGCCCCAACTAAACATTTGTCCCTGTGGAGTTTGGAACAGACAAGGTTAAAACTCCGTGGTGTCCTGTATCTGCGAGGAGCTTGACGCAGAGAAGTGCGTCACAGTCTGTGAGCAGACTTGCTTTCGCTTCTGCCTGAGAGACACAGCTCAGCTCCGAGGCTGCAGGCTGTGTGTGCTTTTGGCACAGAGAAATGCCGGAAAGCTCTGATGGAAAGAGACTGATTTATGGCTTGTAAATAAACGCTACTAGAGATAAGAACCGAACTGTCTCTGGACTTGATTTATCCCTTTTTCTCACACGGACGCAGGACCGCTGCTACTCTGCTATCCTGCTAGGCCAGCTTCGGAGACACAGAGGCTGCGCAGGGAAGCCTGGCTGGACGCAGGATTTATATTCACACGAACAGGTTATGGAAGTTCCGCGTTTCCTGACAAGTGTGAGAAGGGAGGAAGACCGCCAGCTTTGAGTTGCTGTGATCTCCTGCCAGGAAGGGCAGTGGGAGATGCTGGTGATCGGAGCCAAGAGCCAAGAGAGACGGCTGCTTCGGAGGTCCAGCTTGCTGGCAGAGTGAGTACGCTTTAAGCCCCGGTGGGTGGAAGATGGCTGCTCAGGCACAGCAGGGCCATGAGAGTTTCAATATCCCCTTCGAAAGATTAAATGGGGCCAATTGGGAGGCCTGGTCAAGAAGAGCCAGGGGGTGGTTTGTGGCCACAGGGCTCTGGAGTCCAGTCCAGAAGGAGCCGGCCCCACCCACGCAAGCTACTGCTCTGCTGAGGGAGAGAGAGCAGAGGCAGCTTTGCATGTTGCAAGCATCTCTGGACGCTTTGCTGTTGCCTCATCTGGAGGGCATTAAATTGGCCCAGGCCGCCTGGCAGGCGCTGAGGAGTCTGTGTGAAAGCTCAGCGGGAGCCAGACCAGAGGGGGATGGAAGCCCAGGAGGGGCTGAAGGATGCCCAGAAAGCCCAGTGGGGGCTGGCACTGTGTTGGGAAGCTGTTGCAATGCTTCAACACGTCTGTGTGATGGACTGTGTACAGGAGAAAGGCTGAGAGCTGAAAAGAGGAAAGCAGTGGCAAGCTGTTCCTCAGGCAACAGTGCACCCAAGAGTGGGGGTGCAGGCCGATCCAAGAGCTCTGAGAAAGCGAAAGTCTCCGAAAGTTGTTTGTGCTTTGCTGCGACGTCCAACAGCGCTGGGAAGCATCCGCTTGAAGCCCAGGCTGCCAAGGACACCAGCTGGAGTTGAATGTTAACAAAGCAGTTTCCCAAGGCCGGTTCTCAGCAGCGACGTGGGAAAACGGCAGGCCAGGAGAAAAACAAAGACAAGGCGTCTTATCACCTCACAGCTGCGACGGCGTCTCTGGGAAAAGGCAAAAGCCTTGGTCGGGGGGAGGCTGTGTCCATGGCAACCGGTGGGGGTGCGAGCAATGCCATGGCAGCTTTGGAAAACAGCCAGAGAGACACTTTATCTCTTATTATCGACTCTGGAGCTTCTCACAGTCTAGTGCCATCTAGAGAGTTCCTGAGGAACTGCAAGACAGTTAAAACTGAACGCTATGTCAAATTAGCAGATGGGTCTCAGAGACCATTGACTGAATCTGGGTTTTTATATTGTTTTTTCTTGGATCATTGGGTGCAGGCTTTTGTGGTCCCAGAGCTTGCACACTCTCTTTTAAGTGTGCCAGCACTAGATGATGAGGAGTTCGATGTTCTGTTCTCTAACAATTTGTGCTCCTTTTACAGGGATGGGAAGAAGGTCTACAGTGTTGAGCGAAAAAACAGGCTCTTTCTGGTGCAAATGCCTGTTGAAAATGGGACTGGTGGAAAAATGGGGCTGGTGGAAAATGGGGCTAGTGGAGAGTCCATTGAAGATGCCCATGTGCAGTGTGCAAATGTCCCACCACACAATTATTGTATACACATGTGGCACCGAAATTTTGGGCACGCTGGGTGGTCGCTTGTGCGAAAAGCTGCAGAAAACACCATTGGTTGTAGGTTCAAGGCTTGTGACAAATACCTAGATTGTCAAGCCTGTAAGCAGTCGAAGGTCACAACATGCACATATCCCAGGTCAGAGAGGAGAACCAGCAAACCCTTTAAACTTGTGCATGCAGATTTGTCAGGTCCCGTGCCAACACCTTCTTTAGCTGGGTCAAAATGGATTCTGGTTCTGATTGACGATTTTTCAAAATTTTCTTGGGTTTTTGCGCTTAAATGTAAGTCAGAAGCAGCTGCGCTGATCAGGGATTGGATCACAGCGATAGAGCTGCAGTTCTCTACCAGGGTGATTTCCTTTCAATCTGATCACGGGGGGGGGGGGGGAGTTCACAGGTTCTGCGCTGCAATTGTTTTTCAGGCAGAAGGGTATCAGTCATCGACTGACGACCCCCCACTCTCCGCAACAGAATGGGGTTGCAGAGAGAAAGTTTCGCACACTACAGGAATCTGCAAACGCTATGCTGGCAGACTCGGGTTTACCACAGCGCTTTTGGGCTGAGAGTTATAAGACAGCATGTTTTTTGCAAAACGGGGTGTACAATTCCAGTGTAGGCAACACACCGTATTTCTTGTTGCATCAGAAGAAGCCGAAAGTACACTACTTTCATGTCTTTGGTTCTCAGGCTTGGGTTCTCATTCCAAAGGCCATGCGCAGAAAGGGTGAGCCAAGGTCCAGGAAGATGATCTTTGTAGGCTATGAGCCGGGTTCAAAGGCATGGCGTTTTGCATACCCTACTGGCAACCAGTCTAAGCTGCTTATTAGCGGCAGTGCTGAGTTTTGTGAGCAGAGTGGGTGGAAACGTCTTCATGGGAACCCGGATGTTCTGTTAGACTCAGGTGAGAAAGAGGAGGAGGACGAGGCTGAACCTGTTGCTGAGATGCACGGTCCACAGCCACAGAGTCCAGAGCAGGGATCTCCAAGGGGGAGGCTCCGTATCTCTCCAAAAGGGAGTCCCAGGACCCCTCCACAGGTTTCTGTCAAGTCTGAGCTAAGGAGTGAACCATCCTCGCCAGCAGAACCAGCTGTACGCTCGAAACGGCGCAGCAAGTCAGAGGGGGATGTTTCAGACACAGAGGATAGTAGGGCTGATCCAGGTGAATCAGGCGCAGTTCCAGAATTCACGCTGAGGAGGTCAGCAAGATCAACCAAGGGAAAGCCACCTGAAAGGTATGAAGCCACTAGTGTCTGGGTTGGTGTGGCTAGATGTGAACCTGAATCCTTTGAGGATGTTCAAAAGTTGCCTCAGGAAGAAGCCAGCAAATGGCGTGAGGCGATGCAGAAGGAGATGAACTCAATGGAGTCTCTTGGTGTGTTCTCACTCACTCAGCTGCCGGCTAACCAGAGAGCTCTTAGTTGCAGGTGGGTTTACCGTTTGAAACCCACAGAAGCGGGAGAACCACAGTATAAAGCGAGATTAGTGGCCCGAGGATTCACACAGAAAAAGGGTGTCCACTTCACGGAGGTGTATTCGCCAACGTCACGAGCGGAGACTCTAAGAACGCTTTTGGCGATAGCAGCACAGAGAGGTTGGAAGGTGAACCATTTTGATGTAGATGTCGCCTACCTGAACTCAGATCTCAAGGAGGAGTTGTACATGCTTCCTCCTCCAGGGTTTGAAGTCAGTGAGCCAGGCGTCGTGTGGCGGTTGCACAAATCCATCTATGGATTACGCCAATCTGCCAGGAATTGGAATATGTGCCTACATGAAGCCTTAGAAGAGCTAGGTTTTAAGAGATCTCTTGCAGACAGTTGTCTTTACATTAGAGGTTCAGGCGTAAAACAGCAAGTGGTGCAGGTGTTTGTTGATGATATCTTAGTCATGACACAGACAGGTGAACAGGTGGAGAAGTTTGCTAAAGAGCTTGGAAAGCGGTTCAAGCTAAAGCAGCTTGGAGATGTCAAGTCCTATTTAGGCGTGCAGATCACAAAAGCAAGTAATGGAAGCTTCTTGCTTTGCCAGAAAGGTAAGATTGAACAGTTGCTTGAGAAGTTCAGAATGTCTGATTGTGCAGGTGCCAGATCACCCATGGAGACTGGATACGTGAAGGAGTGTCAGCAAGTAGAACGCGTGGTGTTCGAAAATACTGAACTCTTTCAGTCAGCTCTGGGTAGTCTGTTGTATCTGTCACAGTGGAGCAGGCCAGACATTGCATTTGCTGTCAATCTGCTCAGTAGAGAGGCTTCAAGTCCTAGTGTGCAGGTCTGGAACGGTATAAAGCGGGTGCTGCGTTGCGTGGCAATACCCGCCCCCTTCCCACAGATGGTTAAATAAAGACACGGACAACAGAATTTAGGTTAATGGGCGAAAATGGCCACAACTTTATTGATTACAGGTAAGAGCGGTATTGGCCTTAGGCATTGGCCCTAACAGACTATCCGGTACTAACCAGGAAGGGTTAACACCAACAGGGGGAGCCACCCCAGATGTACATCCGTAGGCGCTCCCCAAGGGGTTACCGCTCGGGAGCGCGCTTTAGGCCCTAGCCTCCGTAGGTTTCGGACAAGGCGACGCTCCTCGGAATCCTTTAACGAACCACCCTTCAAGAATTGGGGGAGGTGATGGCGATCCTCCCCCCCGACCTCATTTGCATAACAATACCCCGGCCAATGCCTAACCGCCACACGAGCCAGGCTCGCCGCCAATACCCTCAAACCTGCAACCAATCCCTGATTCCCTGAAAAATGTCTGACAGCCAAATGTCATTCCCCGCATCAGAAAGATGCACGCCATCCCCGCGGTAGAGTGATTCATTCATGGACTGAATGCGCGGATGTTTGATAACCAGGCCACCCATGGCTGCCACTCTCCGCGCCACCGAGCGTTCCAAGATCCTCCTTGCTCTGCTCACTGCCACGGGATTTGCTGCGTCCCGCCAAAAGCGCCTCTCTAGCAAGGAAGACCAGATTATTGTCAAATTAGCATGCCGGGCCCGCAACTCCTCCAGGTCATTGAAAATGCTCCACCTCAAGTCCACCCATTTTCTATAAGCCAGGTCATTCTCGCCTAGTTGTATGACCAGCGCATCAGGTGGACCTTGCACTGTAACTCTTTTTATAACCGTTGGGAGGAACTCCTCCCAACGCATTCCCCGCCGCGAAATCCAAGACACTTCAACATAGCCAGGGAGTTGCAGGTCCCCACACCAGCCTCTGGAGGCCGCACGCAATCTTGCCCAGTGCACGATACTATGGCCAATGATCCAGAGCCGCACCGACCCGGTACCTGAAATAAGAGTGTGAGAAAACCAGGTCAGGGGGGTTGGTGACATAAGGGGGAGTTAACGGGGGTTGCGGATGTAACCCCTGTATGCACTAGACTTCCACCGCCCCATGTCCATTATTCTCTCGGCCGGTAAACCCATGTGGACTGCAGTGGTCGCAGCTCCAATGCGGAAAGAGTGTGTGGCATACTCCTCGGGTGGAAGACCAATGGCCGCGATCGCCTTGCGCATAATCCTCGTGAACTGGTGTTTAGACAGATGCGCGCCATTGGCATGAATGAAGAAAGGGCCGCTGGCCTTAGGTCTTGCGCACAGAAACTTTCTAGCATCCTTTACTGGGCAAGGGCCAGCCTTTTGAGTTGCCTGCAGACGGATTAGCGCCCCTCTACCCAGCTGATCGGTCTTAGAGCTGCGTATTTTGAGTATTACCTCAGAGCTGGACAAGGTAATGTCCTCCAACAGTAGCCCCCTGTTGCTACTAGACAGCTGGCCCTCACAGACCAACTCGCCTATGCGCAAGGCCCCGAAGAAGGCGAAGGAAAATGCTGCGGAAAACAGCCTGGCCTCGTACTTGGACCAGCAGAGGACCCTGAGCTTCCTGCGAATCTGGGTGAGTATGTCGTAGGTAATGGGCCTCCTGCTATCAGAGCTGGGAGGCCGCGACCTGCGCCACCCCTCTAGCATTTTCCGCACGACGAAATGAGCACAGGGGTCTACTGAGGACAGGGCTTTAGAGAAGAAGGATATTGCTGCTGAATGAATGTTGAGGGTTTTGGGGGCCCGACCCAGATCGCGGAGGCGAACAAGATACTCTATGACCTCTGAACTAGATGGGGGCCTGCCAAGTTTAAACCGCTCTTTTTGTTGGCGGAATGATGTAAAATCTAGCCAGGCCTTGTTATATGATCTTAAGGTTGAGGGTGCCACTGCCGACAATACTCCCTTTATAGCTTCTCGTTGCCAATACTCCAGAGGTGCTCCGGAAACGGTTGCGGCAGCTGCTGCGCATCCGGCGCCAATAAGCGAAAGCTGTCCATCTGAAACCGAGACAGAGCATCCGCGATGTTATTATCGACTCCCGGAACAAATCTGGCTGAGGCATATAAGTTTAGCTGGAGGCAAGAAAGGACAAAATACCGAAGGAGTGCCGCCACTCTGGGGGAATGTGAAGATTGTTTGTTTAAGACAGACACGACTGCTTGGTTGTCTGTCCAGAAGCACACCCTGTGGTTTCTAAATTGCTCTGCCCAGATGTGGATTGCAACTACAATGGGGAAGAATTCTAAGAATGTTAGATCACGTAATATGGGTTTTCCTTGCCAGGCTGAGGGCCAACGTTGAGCACACCACTGACCTCTGAAGTACACCCCGAAACCCAAAGAACCCGCCGTGTCCGAATGCACCTGGAAATCCTCTAGCAAGGCCATGCTGTCTTGCCAAAGCGAAATCCCGTTATAACAATCTAGGAATTGGAGCCAAACTTGGAGATCTGCCTTCACTGCCTTTGAGAGGCGGACCCTATGATGTGGCGATTTTAGCCCTGCTGATAGCTTTGCTAGACGACCACAAAAGGGGCGACCAGGGGACACTACGCGGCATGCAAAATTGAGATGGCCCAAGAGTGATTGAATCTGTCTGAGAGTGACCTTTTTGAGGGGCAATATCTGCGAAATAAGCTCCTTTAGGGCCACCAGTTTCTCGATAGGAAGGCGAGAAGTTTGAGCGATTGTATCGAGTTCTATGCCCAGATATGTCATCTTGGTGACGGGGCCCTCCATCTTATCATTTGCCAGAGGGACGCCCAGCTCCGCCGCCAAGGCCTCGAAGGCATGTAGCAGGGCCTTGCAGTGATCCGCATTACTTGCTACCAGAATAAAGTCATCTAAGTAATGCCCCACCCCCCTGGAGCCAGTCTTGAACTTGAGTGCCCATTCCAGAAAGGTGCTAAATGTCTCGAAGGCGGCACAGGCGATCGAGCATCCCATCGGCATGGCTTTGTCGATAAAGTAATAGCCCTGAAATTTGAAGCCTAACCATCGGTGGTCCTGTGGGTGGACTGGGAGAAGGTGGAATGCCGACTCAATATCACATTTTGCCATAAAGGCACCCCTACCGAAAGACCGGACGAAAAGGGGCGAGCCCAGGCCAGCCTGACCTTAAGTGCCCTCAGGAAGGCCCGCCCCTGAAGCCGTCCCATTGGCTAGCGACGCTGCCACTGAATAATAATGAAATCTAGTTCCCGCGGGGCTTTGCTAGCCCCGCTAGATTGTGGGCGGGGTCGTGAGCCCGCAAACCCCCCCCCTCCTGAGATCGGGAGTGGCTTTACCTGCAAGATACCAAAGATTTTTGTCTTAGGTTGCCAGCCCAAGGAGAAGTCAAACTGACATGCTTTGTGGACGCAGATTGGGGTAACTCTGAGAACCGCAGATCAGTGTCAGGCCTAGTGGTGAAGTTTGGGGACTCAGTGATTGGGTGGAGGTCCCAGAAGCAAAATCTCATAGCGCTTTCATCTACTGAAGCTGAGTTCAGTGCGCTATCAGATGCTTGCAGAGAGCTGGAGTTCTATGTGTGTTTGGTCGAGGAAATCTGTGGAGAGAATTGTCTGCCCGTTGTGGTGCATGAAGACAATCAACCGTGCCTTAAATTGGCTGAGACGGGGCAATTTAAGGCGAGGACCAAACATTTGGACATACGTTTTCAAAATGTGTGTCAGAGCGTTCGTGAGGGGCTAGTTGCTCTGAAATACTGTCCCTCAACAAAGAACTTCGCTGATGGTTTCACAAAACCATTAACCTTCCAGAAGCACGAGGAGTTCTGTGAGGGTCTGTGTATGGGGAAAGCATTGTTGGCTATTGTCCCCAGATGCAGGACAAGAGGGGTGTGGAGTTTGGAACAGACAGGGTTAAAACTCCGTGGTGTCCTGTATCTGGGAGGAGCTTGACGCAGAGAAGTGCGTCACAGTCTGTGAGCAGATTTGCTTTCGCTTCTGCCTGAGAGACACAGCTCAGCTCCGAGGCTGCAGGCTGTGTGTGCTTTTGGCACAGAGAAATGCCGGAAAGCTCTGATGGAAAGAGACTGATTTATGGCTTGTAAATAAACGCTACTAGAGATAAGAACCGAACTGTCTCTGGACTTGATTTATCCCTTTTTCTCACACGGACGCAGGACCGCTGCTACTCTGCTATCCTGCTAGGCCAGCTTCGGAGACACAGAGGCTGCTCAGGGAAGCCTGGCTGGACGCAGGATTTATATTCACACAAACAGTCCCACCCCAGAAAGAAAATAACAACAACAACAACAACAAACCACCGTTTGAGGTGCAACAGAGACACAGCCAGAGACAGAGCGAGACCCTGAATCAGTGCCATAACCAAGCCCTCATTCAGAACCAGAGCCTGAAAAAGAGCCACAGCCCGAACCAGAGCAACAGCCACAGCCACAGCCTAGAGCCACAGCCTGAGTCTACAACAGTACTTGATACAGTGCCGGAGCCTGAAACAGAGACACAGCCTCAAATAGAGCCTGAGCCTGAAACAGAGGCAGAGCCACAGCCAGAGCCTGAGTCTGAAACAGTCCTTGATAGAGTGCCAGAGCCAGAGCGAGACCCTGAATCAGAGCTTCCGGTTTCCGTCGCTGAACTGAAAGGGAGTGTGGAGAAACTCCGGAGGAGTTCTCCGAGTAATACAGGGGCTTGGGGGTGTCGCAAAGGCACTGCGCCCCCCCAGAAAGCTCAAGGGGGAAGCCCTTGAGGGAAAGAGCCCCAGCCGTGTGGATGCAGCTCCCCGTTTTTCCGGGTTTCTTTTGTTAAGGAGCTCGAAGCGGAGAGCCTGCTAGCACAAAAGGGGAAACAGCGACCCTGTATTACGATGCCTCTGGCTCCCTCTGAAGAATGCGATGAACCTCCTCAACCATAAGAACGGAACCCTTAGTGTGAGTAGTCTTTTTTTATGCCGAAAAATTTAATGTTACACTAAGAGAACGTCGGATGTTAGAAGATTTAATCTGGGAATTTATCTCGATAGAGGACTAAAATGGCGCTGGCTACAAAGTAGCAAGGAGGAGACAGGAAGTTTTTTCTTTCCGCCCGACTGTGTGAGTTACTAAGTAACTGTCTTGGACTTCTAATGTAACGAACGTAAAAATTTGAAACATTCCACAATCCTGGACAGCCAGCCTCTTTGGAGAGGAGCGGCTTAAATCTAAAATCTAAAAAGAGAGAGAGTAAATAACGGAAGGCTGCAGAGCAGTTTGAAATGGAGCTTTGCAGATCGGGAGAGAAGAGCTGCCTATGGAACTCTATGTAGAAGGGCACGGAAAAAACGGCTCGAGAAAACCGTCGGAAATATTAATAAAAAGAACTCTCCCTAACTTCTTGGCTCTCGTGGACACGCTGGAGGTTTGCTCAAGGCCTCTACGACTGAAACAAAAAACCATACGAAGCTAAAATATATTCCTCCAGCCCACCCTGTCAAAACTGTACATATACCATGCTCATAAGTTCGTGATTATCATTTTTTCCCCCTCCCCTGGTCCCCCCTTCTACCCCACGTTCAGTTATACCATTCATGACATTTACATTTTTGTGTTAAGTCAAAAAATAAATTGGTTACTCTATATTTTTTTCCTTCCCCTCTCCTGTTCCCTCCTCCCTCCCCTCCAACTCTGTTTTACTGTCTGTTTCTCTTTCCTCTTTATTTTAATAACATAAGTAACAACTTATCCAACCTACTTTCTACTCACCAATTTTTGGAGGAACTCTAAATCATCGGAATCATAACATTTAATTTAGGACGATCCTTTATCTCCTGAAAACACAATCAATGGGATAACAGCTAACGGAACATCTGAGGCACCCAGTGTGGTTTCCTGGATATAACTACACCTCACCTAAGACCGAAAAAAGAGACGCATTGGAATTTGGAACTGGAAATTCCAAAGTGCAATAAAACTTTGCACAGCCCCCAGCGAACTGGACTAAATAAATAAGTGGCTGAAAACTACAGGATTATACAAGTGGCTGAAACTACTGAATATATAGAGACTATACAATTTCTTCTCCCCCCCCCCCCCTGGAATATAACAGAATGTCACCAATTTTTGTTTACGCTTTTTTGTTTTTTGCTCATCTCCCCTCTGTCTCTGAAACAATTATACTAATATACTAATACAAAGCAAATATTTAACAACAAAAAGTTTCTGGAAATATAAGCGGGACTGGTTAATATTGTGTGAATAATTGATGTAAGTAAACTGAAATAAGGTATTGAAAGCCCCCTTGATACTAAGAAAACAAAAGAGGATAGGAGGTCAGGAGGGCAAGAGTTTTAAACTAATACAGTTTAAGGTGTTTATGGTGTGGAAAACATAAAAAAGGGGGGGAAATAGATTGTGAGCCCTTTAGGGGAGAGAAATATAAACCACAGGATGTCGGGGGAAAATGGTAAAAAAGTTGGAGGGACCCCGGGAGAAAGAAAAGCATCTCGACAAGAGGAAATTAAAGACTTAGACTTTTTGTGCTTTAAGATTAAAGAGGAATTTAAGCAAAGGGAAACACACATGGAAAACAAACTAGGAGAAATACAGGAGCAAATTGATAGGAAAATAGAAAGTGCTGTAGGCGAACTCTCGAAAAAGATACAAGATTTGACAGTTAAATCAAAAATAATTGGGACTTCCGGAGGCGGCGCGAAACGGCAATGGCGGTCCTCCTCTTGCGCTGAGGAGGAAGCTCTGCAGAATCGGGTCGTCCGCTACGCAAAGCGGAGACCCTCATCGAAAAACCACAGGCAGCAAGAGCCTGTGGCCGTGGGACTCGGCGGGCGCCAGAAGCGGCTCCTAACACCGAGAAGAGACCCCGTAAGGAGCCTCTGACCGTGGAGGGGGTCGCGGCGCTGTGAGTCGATCGCTACTCTGCAGAGTGAAGCCGCGCAGCTGCTGCTGGTGAGCGCTGACCTTTTTTCCTTGAAAAATTTGACTTCAGGAAACAACAGCCCGTGAGTAAAGATGAGACTGTAACAAAATTTTGAGCCAAAATTAACAGAAATTGGGTTGAAAGCGGAGAGACGTCAAAAGGAAGTCCGTCTTCCGCTGCTGCGGTAATATCAAAGCAAAGATCCTGAGGAATGGAGCCTGTGAAGAGGCGTTAAAATTAACTGATCTTGGCTTCCACAGAAGTTGGGTTAGGGCAAAGTGAAGATTTAAGTTATTTTCCTGACTTATCTTTTATGGAACTGTGTCAAACTTCTTCTTTTGGGAATTACAAATTTTGACTGAGAGACCCAGGTGCTTGGGCTGCCTGAACAATAGAACTGTCAGTTTGCAGTTTTAGTTACATGGTATCTGGGATCTGTTATAACCTGAGTGCCTAAAGACTTGCTACTTTGAAACATTAAATTGGCACTTATCAGAAACAGTGTAATATACTCAAACCAACTCTGCTAAACTCAAGTTTGTGAAGGTTCCTGGACATTAAATTGGATTTTATGGACTCTTATCGGTATGGCTTTTCCCCTCAAGACATTTTGAGCTCCCTCTAGAGGATTTTACTTTACTTTCTCTTTCCTTTCCTCCTGTGTGACTGTTTACTCTCTGGGCTGTTGCATTCCCATGGGAACAAGTTGGTTTGACCTTGACTATTAGATAAAATTGGAATGAGCGGCGCAAGAAAAAAGGAGCCCAAAGAAAAGGAGCATAGAGTAAGAACTAGACAAACAACCTTAGCCTCAGCCTTACAGACACGTAGATCGTCTGTGCCTACTCTGCCGTCGGCAGGGGAAGAAGAAACTGTGCCTATTCTCTCACTGGCAGGGGAAGAAGAAACTGAGCAATTGCAGCTGGAAGATATGGCTGCAGGAACAACGGCTTCAATTTTAGAAAAAAACTTGGAAAAGTTAGAATCTCTGGACAGGAGAGTGGAATCTTTGGACAAGAAAGCGGATGAACAAACGGCCAAGATTGACCAAAACACAACCTGTCTAAATAAAATAACTGAACAAGTGGCTCTGAATGTAAAATCAATTGGACAGTTAGCTGAGGACACTGCAGAAAATCGCAAATTGGCTGAGGCAACAGCCCTGAAAGTTGAAAATTTGGAACAAGAGGTAAAACCACTGCACAAGCAAGTTGGAGAGCAACAGACATATTTGTCTATGATAGAACTGCGAAACCGGGAAAATAACCTGAGGTTAAGGTCAATACCAGAACTTGAACAAGGAAATTTAATTGAGTTCTTGACTAAAGAATTTTCTAAATTTTGGCCTTTAGAGGAGGAAAAGGACTTTAAAATTCTGTCGGCTTTTAGACTTGGAAAATCTACAAGGAAGGACAAGCCCAGAGATTGTTTGATAATTTTGAGATCGAAGGAGGAAAGAGACAAGATATTGGGCCTACATTACGAAAAATCACTGGACATTTCGGACAGGAGAGCTGAAATTTACAAAGATATCCCGAAACAACTTTTGGACCTTAGATCCATCTATCTTGAATTGGCTAGATTGTTAAGGAGTAATTCAATCATCTTTAGGTGGGAATTTCCTCAGGGATTATCTTTTACCTTCAGAGGGAAGAAGGTTAAAATTAGAACACCTGAAGATAGAGATAAATTTTTAATTGCCTACGGAGAGGACCTTCAGAAAGGAATTGAAACACCTTTGGGGTCTGGATTACCAGCTGCACCTTCACCCTTGGAACCTGAAGACCCAGAAAAAAAGATACCACCCCCAGAAAAATAACAGATCTATTCAGGATGTCTCTGCAACTTCTAAGCTGGAACATTAATGGATGCAACTCCCCGGAAAAAAGGAGGAAGATGTTTCACATATTGAAAAAAGAACAATTGGACATTATTTGTTTGCAAGAAACACATGTGCCTAGGCTCCACAAAAAAGTGTTAATAAACAAAAGACTAGGCCAAGAATTTATTTCTTCGGATCGAGTGAAGAAGAGAGGAGTGGTGATTTATGCAAAGGAGAGCCTGTCACCTAAACTCCTATTTACAGATGAGCAAGGAAGAATTTTGGCAATTGAGATACAACACCAAGGAGAGAAGCTTTTGATTCTAGGAATTTATGCACCAAATGAGGGGAAATCGGAATTCTACAAGAAGTTGCACGAGAGTATGCTGGATTATCTGGACTATGATAACATCATCATGATGGGAGATATGAATGGGGTCGTATCAACCAACATGGATAAGTCACAAAGTCAAATTGTGACAAAAGATGGCAGACTACCTAAGACTTTTTTTGAACTGACTGACAATATGGACTTGATTGACATTTGGAGGACAAAGAACCCCTTGGGAAGAGAGGGAACATTCTTTTCTCATTGATATTTTTTTTATTAAGGATTTTCTTGTTTTACAGAAGTGTAGTGCCTCGTATTTTTTTTTCTTCTTCTTCTTCCATGTAACGTTTTTACAAATCCGTTTCATTTGTTGAGGCATTAGGGGGAGAAGAAAACAGAAAGAAAAAAGAAAGGGGGGTGGGGTGAGGGAGGATGGGTGGGGGTGGGGTCGGGTGGTGGTGTTTCTATTATGTTTAATGTATGTAGAGTTTGGTGTCAGCGTTGCTTGTGTTCCTTTGGTGGTGAGAGAGGTTGGGGTTGGCTTAGGGTGTGATTGTTTGCTTGTGATTGGCTGTGGTGATCTTTGTTTTCGTGTGTGAGTGAGGTGGGTGGGTGTTTTGGATCAGGTTAGCCATATTGATTTGTATGCTGTTGGTGGATTATTGTCATTGTCCTGTTGGGCTGTGTATGTGATAAAGGGGAGCCATACCGGGGTGAAGGCGTCTTCTTCTGTTTGTCCCCGTGTCAGTTTCAGTTTATTAGTTAATTTTTCTAGTAGGGCTGTTTCCCATACTATTTGGTACCATTGGTCCATGCTTACTCCTGACAGGTCTCTCCAGTGTCTGGTTATGATGTTTCTGGCTGCTGAGAGCAGGTGGGTTATGAGTTCTTTGTGGTGTAAATGGGCATTGTTGTCTTGGAAGATGTTTAGTAGGGCCAATTCTGGGGTGATGTCTATTACTTGCTTAGTTATTTTACATATTTCTTGTATGGCTGTTGTCCAGAATAGTTGAATTTTGGGACACTCCCACCACATGTGGAGGTATGTGCCTGAGGAGGTGCACCCTCTCCAGCATTTTGGTGAGGTTCCTGGGTGTATTAGCGCTAGTTTCCTTGGTGTTAGGTACCACCTGTAGGTGAGTTTCAGTGTGAGTTCTTTTCTTTTTGTTGATATGGATTTAAAGGGGGGTTTAGACCACATTCTGGTCCATTGAGTAGGGTTAATCTCATAGCCTATGTCATTCTCCCATTGTTTTTTGATTGTGTCTAGGGGATTTGCGGGATTTTGGAGTAGTATTTTGTATATTGCGGATACCGTCCCTTTACCGTTTCCCTTTGTTGTTAGGAGGAGGTTTTCGAAGGTTGTCAGGGGCCTAGTTGCTGCTGATTTTACTGTTGGGTTGTTTAAGAGGGCATGTAGTTGGTGTTGTGTTAACCAGGTCATTTGGGTGTCTTCTAGTTTGTCTTGTATTTCTTGTGTTGACAAGGGTTTGTTATTTTTATAAAAGTCTATTAGGCGATATAAGCCTTTGGTTCGCCAGGTTTTTGTCTGGAGGTTTTGTGCTGCATGGTAGAATAATGGGTGGTACGCCAGGGGGATTAGTGGGCATGGGGTTGGGGATAGTTTGCCTATTTGTGTTTTCCATGCTTTGAGCATGGTCTGTGTGTACCTGTTAAGTGTTGTGGGAATTTTCTTTAGTTTGTTTGGGAGGAGTGGGTATGTTGTGGTGCAGGTGTTTTCAATTGTGTCCCTCTCTAGGTGTACCCATTGTTTTGTCTCATCTTCTAGTATATATGGGATTATATGGCGTATTTGGTTGGCATTGTAATATGCTTCTATGTTGGGGATTCCCCATCCTCCTTCTGAGGTGGGGAGGTGCAGGTATTTGGGGCTTATTCTTGGTTTTTTATGTGAGAAGATGAAAGAGTGTAGTTTTCTCTGCCAACTGCGAAGTTGGGTTGAGGGGATCCAGATTGGGAGGGTTTGGAATAGGTAGATTAGTTTTGGGAGTGTGATCATTTTGATCATGGCTATTTTGTCTGAGAGAGTGAAATTCGTGTTATTCCATCTCTTTAGGTCTTTGTTAATTTGTCGCCACAGGGGCTTGTAGTTGTGGAGGTACAGTTTATTGAGGTTTCTGGTTATTTGTACCCCTAGGTATCTGAACGTGGTGTGGCAAAGTTTTATTTTGGTGACCTTCGTGAGTTCTTTTTGGGTGTGAGGAGGGGTGTTGAAGCACATAGCTTCTGACTTTGTAAAATTTACCTGTAGGCCCGACACCATTGCAAATGTGTTGAGTTCTCTGATGAGGGAGGTTGCTGTGCTTATGGGGTCTGGTGTTGTGACCATTAGGTCATCTGCAAAGAGCCCTAATTTATAGGTTCTGCCTTTTATTTCCACTCCCTTGATGTCTGTGGCTGCTCGGATGCGGATTGCTAAGGGTTCCAGAGCCAGGATAAATAAGAAGGGAGACAGTGGGCATCCTTGTTTCATGCCTCTTTGGATAGCTATAGTATTAGAATCCATATTGTTAGTTCTGCATTTTGCTGAGGCTTGGGAGTATATTTGTTTGAGGATTTGTAGGAAGTTGGGGCCAAATTTCATGTTAGTTAGGACTGCTAATATGTATTTCCACTCCAAGCAATCAAAGGCTTTGAGGATGTCTAGGGACATAATTGTCAATGGGAGTTTGGTTGCCTTGCTGTGTTCGATCAGGTTCAGTAGTTTCCTGATGGGGTCTGTTATATTGCAGCCAGGGACAAAACCAGTCTGGTCTGGGGCTATTAACTTGTGTAGGAAGATTTTTAGGCGGTTGGCCAAGATTGATGTGAATATCTTGTAGTCTTGGTTTATTAATGAGATTGGGCGGTATGATTCTACTTTGAGGCTGTCTTTTAGTGGTTTTGGGATGGAGACTATTTTGGAGTGGGTCCAGGTTTTGGGGATGGGGGCCCCTTTTATGATGTCGTTGAATAGGCGGGTCATGTAGGGCATCAAGGGTTCTTTGAATTTCCTATAGAATTCTGCTGTGAAGCCATCTGGGCCTGGGGCTTTGTGTGGTTTCAGGTTTTTGAGGACCGCATCTATTTCCTCTGGGGTGATAGGGCTGTCCATGAATTCCTGTTCCTCATCAGTTAGGGTAGGCATGGTCAGTCCTGCTAGAAATGTTCTGATTTCCTTCTCTGGTGGGTTATGGGAGGTGTATAGGTTGGAGTAGAATTCTGCAAATTCTGAGGTTATTTCTTCGGGGGAGAATGTTATGTTGCCGTCTTTTTTGGTGATGCAGTGTATTCTTGTTTTGAGTGCTTTTTTCCTACATCTATTTGCTAGTAATCTGGAGTTTTTCCCTCCATATTCGTAGAAACGTTGTTTAGAGTATAGAATGTTGATCATTGTTTTGTTAATTTCTAGGGAGTCTAGTTCTCTCCTTTTTTGTTCTATAAGTTTGAGGAGTTTTTTAGATCCTGTTTGTTTGTAGCGTGATGAGAGGGCTGTGATGTCTTGTTCTATTTTGCTAATTTTTGAGGAGGTTTGTTTTTTAAGGAATGTTTTCTCTTTTATGCAAGCTCCTCTGGTGACCGCTTTCATTGCGTCCCATAGGAGGGGGGTTGTTATATTGTTTACATCGTTTTCCTTGAAGTAGTTTTGGAGGGTTTTTGTGAGACTCTCTCTAATTTGTTTGTTTGTAGTTAGGATGGGACTGAAGGACCATGATGGGGTGGTTTGTGTTCCTTCTCCTATTTTAACGATGACTTCTACTGGGGCGTGATCTGTGATTTTAATGTTACCTATGTTTGTTGATTCCACTGAGGGGATCAGACCCTGTGTGAGTAGAATGCTGTCCAGTCTGGACACTGTATCATGGCGTCCTGATTGGAATGTATGGCTGATGTCTCCCGGGTTTTGCTCACCCCAAATGTCGTAGAGACCCCTGTTTTTTAGCATTTTTAGTAACTTGTAAGAGTTCCTAGTTGTTGGGGGTTTCCTTCGGAGGAAGGTTGCCCATGGGGTTGTGGGGTGGATATCTTTCAGGGATAAACCTTTCATATTTAGATTGAGGTCCCCTCCTAGGATTGCTTCCCCTTCAGAGAAGGAGAGGAATTTGTTTAGTGTCTTCTGGAAGAATTCTAATTGTTTCGTGTTTGGGGCATATATGGAGCCGATTGTCAGTTTGATTTTGCCATCTAGTGTCCCTTTAGCGAAAATGAATCTGCCTTTTTTGTCCTTGAGGACTGTTGTGGCAGTGAAGTTCAGGTCTCTACTGAGTATTATGGCTACACCACGAGCTTTCCCTGAGCCTTGTGCGACCCACTGTTGACTGAAGCGGGGGTCGCTCAGGAGTTTGCTGCCTTTGGGTGGGTTGTGTATTTCTTGTAGGAAGGTGATGTGTGGTTTCATGGTGTTTATGTATGAGGTGATGCGTTTTCTTTTGATGGGGTTTCCCAGCCCCCTCACATTTAATGTAATTGCTTTTAGGTTAGCCATCTTGCTTATCTATTATGTGGGGCGATTCCCTGCCAACCCGTTCGGGTTGTCTTGTGTCTCTCTCTTCGTGTTGTTTAAAGAACCAGTGGGGTTGCGCTGACCTAGGGTGTGGTGGGTGGGGGGCTAGTGGGAGTAGAGTGAGATTTGGGTTAAAGAGTAGGGGGTAGGTTGTAGGGAGTTTCCTATATGTAGACATATAGGTGTTTGTTTGGGGTATTTTGGGCCATCTGGCATTTAGCCGGTTGGTCCTAGGTCTCAGCTGGTGTGGAAGGCCATGTTCAAGGACAGGCCATCCCCCCTGTTGTCTGCGATAGGGGGTGATCAGTGAGACAGTGTGAAGTGACTTTGTAACGTAGCTGTCAGGTATAAGGTTCGTAAGCAATGTTGCCAATGTTATAAGCAACATTGTTGGTGTGTTGGGGTGGGAATGTGGGTGCTGGTATGCTCTGGTGCCACCATATTGCTGGTTGGGTATCAGATTTTAGCCTGATTGTGGGTTGTGTTATTAAGGTTGGAGTTGTTTTTCCTTGGTATGGAGTATGAGGATGTTGAAGGTGTGGGTGATGGGGAATGTGGTTGAGGTCGTCTGGACTGGTGTTGGGGTGGGGGTTTCTGTGGGGGTGCGGGGCTGGGGGGGATGTTGATGGTGTTAACTAAATCTATGTTTTGGGGGGGGGAGAGGGGGAAAGGGGGGGGAGAAATCACCAGTCCTTCAGTTTGTGGGGTTTTTTCCCCTGGTTGCTTCATTCAGCTGCGGTTGTTGTTGTTGTTGTTGTTGTAGGGTTGTCCATCTGCGATGAATTGGTTTGGTTGATCTTGGTCTGGTTTCTTGTGTCGTATGGCCGGCGGGACGGTTCTGAGCATTGTGCTTGCCTGTATTGGTTTGCGTTGTTCTGCCGCTTCTGTTGTTTCTTTTTGCTCTGTACCGTCGTCCAGTTGCTTGCTGTTGTTTCCTCGTGGTTGGGGCTGTCACTTGGTGGGTTTGTCGGTTGCCATTCCGGTGGGAGGTCGAGTTCAAGGTTCTTTAGTAGTTGCAGGGCCTCAGGTATGTTGGTAACCATGTGTTGTGTTGTATTGGTTGTTACAATGAGACGGAAGGGGAAGCCCCATCGGTATTTGATCCCTGCTTGTTGGAGACGTTGGGTGCATGGGCGCAGGCTTTTCCTCCGGTTTAGAGTATCCTGAGATAGGTCCTTTAGGGCCAGAATGGGGGTTTCTCCATATCGAAGGTTGGTTGAGTTTCTGAGGTTGTTCCATACCTCTTCCTTCTTTTTGTAGCGCGTGAAGCATACAATGATGTCTCTTGGGGGGGGGCGCTGGGTTTTGGCATAGGTTTTAGGGCTCTGTGAGCCCTCTCCAAGTCATCTGCCTCAAGTTTCAGGCCTGGGATTGTGTGTTTTTCAGCCAGCGTATAATTAGGTCTGTTGGGCTTTTCTCCTCTGTTTTTTCAGGAAAGTTGCGGAAGCGGATGTTACAGCGTCTATTGCGATCTTCAAGGTCGGCTTGCTTAATTTTCATCTCTCTGTGTTCTGCTTCCATTTGGTTTACCAGTTCGTCCAGTTTCTTGTTCACACGTGCGTTCTCCTCCCGGTATTGCTCTATTATTCTTTCTTGCATTTGGTTCTTGTTCTCTAGAGCTTCCACTTTGGAGGTTAGATTGTTGATTAGTGCCTGCATGGGAGCCATTGTGGCCTTCAGTGTTTCTTCTAATCTTGCTTCCATTTCCCTCAGATCTCGTTTCGTTATTGGGTGGTCATCATCTTGAAGGGGAGTTACCATCTTAGCATTGTTTGCCATCTCCCTGGTTGGTGTCATCTCAGTCTCCCTGATAGTTTTGGTTTGAGGTTGGCTTGGCGTCCACTTGGGGTAGGGCGTGTGGTGGTTAGGAGTTGTGCCAGTGGTGATTCCTGGGTATTGTTGGGTTGTTGAGCTGATCAGGCTTTGTTGGCTGGTGGCTTTTACAGAGCGTTTGGATTAGGCGGTCATTTGTGTCACTTCTAGCCTGTGTTTTAAGAACTTCTCTTGGGTTTTCTGTAGTTGCCTCAGCGGTGCCGCCGAGGCTGGGGGGGAGGGCAGGTAAGCAGAGGTGGGTAGACTAACGGACAGACAGTTCATATAAAGGGAGGGGGGTTAGCAGGTAGAGATGCAAGAGATTAGAGGGGTGGGGCCAGGGGAAATATGTGTTTAGGAGGGGGTTGTATATACCCAAAAGGGGTACTGGGGTCCAGTTAAGGTGGAAATTGGGGTTGGGAGTGCGCTTAGAAACAGGGACAGACAAATAGGCTATATGTAAAGGGTGGAGGGAGAAAAGGGAAGAAGAAGAAGAAAGAGAGAAGAAGGGGGGAGGCGGGGGGGAGAGGGGAGATTGGAGTAAGAGAGAAGAGAGAGAGAGTGACAAAAAGAGAGTTGAAAGAGAGGAGAGATAGTACAGTAATATCAGAGGTATTAGATTGCAGCAGTAGTTTTAGCTATAGTATGAGGGGGCAAATTATGATAGGGTGATATGAATGTGTGTATGTGTTTCCTTTAGGGGAAGGGGGGGATGGAGAGAGGGAGGAGGGAGAGAAAATGAGAGGAGGAGGGGGAAGGGTGGGGGAGGGAAGGAGAAGAAAAGAGAGGGGGAGAGGGGAGGAGGGAGGGAGGGTGAGCTGCTGCAATGGTATGGGGGAAAGTCTTATTTTAAAAGAGGGGGTGGGGGGGAAAGGGCTCCCCCCTCAAAAACAAACTGACGGACAGGCTAAAAAGGGGGGGTTGATTTTAAAAAATAAAAGGGATAGAAAACAAAATTGGGGATGGAAAATAAAAGGTGGGATAAGGGGAAAAAATGAGGAGGGGTGAAGAGAGAGAGGGGAGAGCAAAAAGGGAGAGAAAAATAAAAGGGGGGAGTTGAGGGGGAGAGTATCAGTAACAATAGCAGTGATATAGAGGAAATTTTTGTTTTAAAAGAGAGTGGTGGTCGTAGCTGGGGGCGAAAGATTCCCCCCTCAAGAACAAGCCAACAAATAGAAAAGAACGGGCTTTAAAAAGAGAAAGGGGGAAAAATGTGTGGGTTTTTTTAAAAAAATAAAATAAAAATAAAATAAATAATAATATTTTCCCCTAATTATTGTTATTATTTTTTATTTGTAAAAAAGTAATTAAAAATGTACAGGTAAAAGATAAAAATGAGAATTAGAGGTAAAAAAAAGGGGGGGTTGTCTTTAGATAGATAGAGCTTTTTATTTAAATATAAAAATAAAAATGAGTAAAGTATAGGTAAAAGAGGATAGGTAAAAGAGAGTGGAAAGTCTGGGGCGAAGTGGCATTCCCAGGAAATGGCCTGTGATGGTTCAGGGCTGTTTTCTGGGTACTGCCATTTTAATTCTTAAGAGGGGAGTTTGAGGTGAAAATAAAATGAGGTTTAAATTGAGGGTGGGTGTGTGTGGAAAAGTGTGTCTTTAAATAGTGTGTAGAAAAGATAGAAATAAAAATAAAGATTCAAATAAAGGGTGGTTGCAGCAGCAGTGGCCCCTCTTTTAAAAAGAAAAATGATAAAAGTAGGTATATGGGGGGGGGGGATAAAAAAGAATTTCTTTTTAAAAAACGGGGGGAGGGGTAGGAAGGGGTTAAAAAAAGGATTTTGTTTGTTGGTTGTTGTTGTTTTTTAGAAAAAAGGAGAAAAGAAGGGGGTAGTTTCTTCCTTTCTGTGATCTCCTTTTGTCATGCGGCTTTGCATGGAGGGGTAGGCTCCGGTCGGCTCAGCCACGTGCTTTTTCGCAGCGTCCTTTGCCTTCCCGTGTTCACCTACCTCCCCTCTTCTTTGTCGGCAGAGATGGGGGCGATGGGGGCAGCAGCGGTAAAGTTAGGGCTCCTCCTTCTTTCTTTCTTTTTTCTCCTTCTTCCTTCCCCCTTCTCTTTTTCTCCCTCTCTGCGTTAGCTCCACTGTCTTCCTGGATTTGGAGCTCCTCTCGGCTGTTGGGGGGGGGGGTCGGGTGCCTTTCCGACTCAATCAAGGTCGTGGGGGGGTGTTTTGGCTCCCTTGAAAGACGCCCCGGGCACCCCCGATTCCTCTCCATTGGCAGTGTTGGCAGCAGCAGACCTGGGAGCCCGGGAATCGGCCAGACAGAGCCTTTCACTCTGGCTGGCTTCAGGAGCTCTTTTCTGCTGCTG